>NC_059215.1:49765488-49772988 GCF_020615455.1 Coregonus clupeaformis | reverse complement strand
TTAGAGAGAGTCAGGGGTGTAATAACTCTACATTTGAGGCACAGATAAAATAACAATAAAAAAATAAATGGTGTCTAAATTCGCTTCGGCCGGGCCCATTTTGAAATGATTAGACCAATATCAAAATTGTGGCACCGTCCACCATTCTCCTATTATGAGTGTGTGTGTTATAGTATGTGTGTGTGTTATAGTGTGTGTGTGTTATAGTGTGTGTATGTTATAGTGTGTGTGTGTGTTATAGTGTGTGTGTGTGTGTTATAGTGTGTGTGTTATAGTATGTGTGTGTTATAGTGTAACGATCCCGGCTGTCTGAGTCGGGTCCTGTCTGGTGACTAGTTTTTCCTGTTCGTAATCTCCAGTTTCCCGAGGGTTCGGGAACGCTCCGGGAGCGCTCTTGTTTTCCGCACCTGCATCCCATCAGCAATCTGCACACCTGGTCCTGATCATCACCCTTCTTAGGCTCTGGCCGAACATCCAGTTCCTGCCGGATCGGTAGCCATGAACAGTATGTTTGTCAGCGTATCAGTCTTGAGTTCTAGCGTTAGTTTTTGTTGTTTTGCACCTTGTTGATTTGCTGTGTACTCACCTCCGTTTTGTTCTGTCTGCAGTCTCTCACCCGGAACCTTCACCCAACCTCTGCCTGATGGTCGGCGGCTGCCGAGCCATGTCTGGACCTACCACTGCACCCTCAACAACCCATCCACGCCACCCGCTCTGTCCCTGGATTATTCAGCCTCACTCGGGAGTCAATTAATAAACACTCACCTTTTTCTCTAAGTACCTTGTCCTGGTCTGCTTCTGGGTTCTGGCGTAGTAAACCGTGACAGAACGATCCGGCCAGTATGAACCCAGCGGACCTGGACTCTGTTCGCCATGCCATTACCCATCAGGAGAAGATGTTGGGCCATCATAGCACGGTACTACAGGAGATCGCTTTGTCAGTTCGGAACCTTTCTACCGGTCTGACGGAGGTCCAGAACCAACGCAAGTTTCCGGTGGAGGATCCACTACCGGTTTCACCCATCTCGCCTGCCGCTTCGGGAGCTGTGTCCTTCCGTGAGCCCGAGGTTCCGACGCCGGATAGATATGAGGGGGAGCTGGGAAGATGCCGTCCTTCCTTATGCAGTGTGGATTAGTGTTCGATCTACAGCCCTACTCTTATGCCACAGACAAGGCTAGGATAGCCTTTGTGATTGCGTTGCTGCGTGGTCGAGCGCTGGAGTGGGCTTCAGCCGTTTGGGAACGACAAGACCCCTGCATGGCTTCATACCAGGGGGTTCACGGCCGAGATGAGGAAGCTCTTCGACCATTCCGTCCGAGGGAGGGACGCAGCTAGGCGCCTGTTTTCGCTTCACCAAGGAACTCGCAGCGTGGCCGACTTCGTGATCGAGTTCAAGACGTTGGCTGTGGAGAGTGGGTGGAACGAGGAGTCTCTGCAAGCGGCCTTTTACCAGGGTCTGTCGGAGCAGCTCAAGGATGAGTTGATCTCCTATCCGGAGCCTAGTGACCTGGACAGCTTGGTAGCCTTGTCTATTCGGGTGGATAATCGAGTCCGAGAGCGAAGGAGGGAGAAGCAATGGGGTCCGTCCAATCGATCAGCTTCTCAGTTCCCAGTCGGGTCGGGTGGTGGACCAGAACACGCCGATCATTCTCCACCACAATGGATTAGTGGAGAGGTCCTCTCTCCGATTCTGAACCCATGCAAGTGGGGCGGCACGGGTTAACCAAGGAGGAGCGTCAACATAGACGTCAGACCAACTGCTGCCTCTACTGTGGTAGCCTCGGGACATTACATCTCCACCTGTTCCCGGCGGTCGTCAAACTGCCCGGCTCGCTAAAGTTGGGAGGACTTTTAGCGAGCCAGTTTCAACCTCTCAGTACCTCTGTCAGACCCCGTTTCCCGGCTACCCTTGTGAACAGGAATCAGAGCTTAGCGCTTAACGCTTTTATCGATTCAGGTGCCGATGGAAGCTTTCTTGATGCCGAGTTGGTGGAACAGCTGGGGCTTTCAAGGAGCAATTGCCGGAAGCCATTGAAGCGACCACTCTGAACGGCAGTAGTCTGGCACGTATCACGATGAGGACTGAACCGGTTAAGATGCGGTTGTCGGGGAATCATTCTGAGATGATTTCATTCTTCATTCTGCCGTCTTCCCATGTTCCTCTGGTCCTTGGATACCCCTGGCTGAAGGAACACAATCCCACGTTCGATTGGGTGACGGGCAAGGTAACGAGTTGGAGCCTTGATTGTCATGCTAACTGTCTCAAGACTGCCTGCCCCCATTCGGTTCCCAGTCAGGTGATTGAGGCTGAACCCCAGATTTGTCCCTGGTTCCCGAGACATATCACGATTTGGGGAAGTTTTCAGTAAGCAGAAGGCTCTGTCACTCCCTCCCCACCGACCATATGATTGTGCCATCAACCTGGTCCCTGGAGCTGTCTACCCCAAGGGAAGGTTATACAGTATCTCCCGACCGGAACGTGAGGCGTTGGAGACCTACATCAAGGAGTCCCTAGCTGCTGGTCTCGTTCGTCCCTCGTCATCACCCCTGGGGGCAGGATTCTTCTTTGTGGGTAAGAAGGATGGCTCTCTTCGACCGTGTATTGATTATCGGGGTTGAATGACATCACGGTCAAGAACAAGTATCCCCTACCCTTGATGAGTTCTGCCTTCGACTCCTTACAGGGTGCTACGGTGTTCACCAAGCTAGACCTACGCAATGCGTATCACCTGGTCCGGATCAGAGAGGGGGACGAGTGGTTGACGGGTTTCAATCACACCGATGGGTCACTTCGAGTATCAGGTGATGCCGTTTGACTGACCAATGCTCCAGCGGTATTCCAGAGTATGGTGAACGACGTCCTGAGAGATATGATCGGTCTCTTTGTGTTTGTTTACCTGGATGACATTCTGATCTTCTCGAAGGAACCTTCCGACCACGTCCAGCATGTCCGGCAGGTTCTGCAGCGATTGTTGGAGAATCGCCTGTTCGTGAAGGCCGAGAAGTGCGAGTTTCACGCCCACACGACATCCTTTCTCGGGTACATCATCTCCAGGGGAGAGATTAGGATGGACCAGGAGAAGGTTAGAGCGGTTCTGGAATGGGTCCAGCCCGGTACGAGATTGCAGCTCCAGAGATTTTTGGGGTTTGCGAATTTCTACCGCAGATTCATCCGGGATTACAGCCGTGTGGCCGCTCCGTTAACTGCCTTGACTTCCAGTATCAGGACCTTCAAGTGGAATCCGAGGCGGATCGAGCGTTTCTGGATTTGAAGAGGCGATTCACCAACGCACCGATTCTCTCCAACCGGACACGGCCCGTCAGTTCGTCGTTGAAGTGGACGCGTCTGATGTGGGAGTTGGCGCCATCCTGTCGCAGCCGATGCTCCACGGACAGTAAACTCCATCCCTGCGCCTACTACTCTCGTCGCCTTTCGCCTGCGGAGAGGAATTACGATGTGGGTAACCGGGAGCTTCTCGCGGTGAAACTTGCCTTGGAGGAGTGGCGCCACTGGTTGGAGGGGGCGGAGCAACCGTTTATTGTCTGGACTGACCACAAGAATCTTGCTTACGTGCAATCGGCTAAACGTCTCAACTCCCCGCCAGGCCAGGTGGGCGTTGTTTTTCGGACGATTCAAGTTTGCCCTGACGTTCCGACCTGGATCTAAGAACGGCAAGGCGGACGCCTTGTCCCGGATGTTCTCCAAGACGGAGGAGAGTGGGTCCAAGACCGAGACTATTCTCCCCGGAACTGCGTCGTGGGAGCAGTTATGTGGAAGATTGAGGAGGAGGTGCTGGCGGCCCTTCGGACTCAGCCCGGTCCCGGTAACGGTCCACCCGGTCGGTTGTTTGTGCCTGAGTCGGTCCGTCCGGCTGTTCTCAAATGGTCCCACGCCAGCAAGATGGCTTGTCACCCTGGCGTGGCTCGGACTATGGCGTTTCTTCGCAGACGTTTTTGGTGGCCTGCCATGGCCGAGGATACTCGGGGGTTTGTTGCTGCCTGTCCAGTGTGTGCGCAGAATAAGAGTACCAATCGGCCCAGCTCTGGACTACTTCACCCCCTTCCTATTCCCCGGCGACCATGGTCGCATCTGGCCCTGGACTTCGTCACTGGGTTGCCCGCTTCTGAGGGGAACACGGTCGTGCTGACTATCGTGGACAGATTCAGCAAGTTCGCCCACTTTGTGCCAATTGCCAAGCTTCCGTCTGCCTCGGAGACGTCCGAGATCCTGGTTAGGGGAGGTTTTCAGGGTCCACGGTTTGCCCAGTGATATCGTTTCCGACCGTGGGCCTCAGTTTACCTCTGCTGTCTGGAAGTCCTTCTGTTTGGCCATTGGAGCTACAGTCAGTCTCACATCTGGTTTTCACCCCCAATCCAATGGTCAGGCGGAGAGAGCCAACCAGAAGATGGAATCCACGCTACGCTGTCTGGTCTCTTCCAACCCCACCTCCTGGGTCTCTCAGTTGCCTTGGGTTGAGTATGCCCACAATACTCTTCCTACATCTGCCACTGGGATGTCTCCCCTTCCAGTGCCTGTATGGCTACCAACCTCCCCTGTTTCCTTCTCAGGAGAAGGAGCTCTCAGTGCCTTCTGTTCAGGCCCATATTAATTCGTTGCCACCGGACCTGGCATCGGGCCAGAAAGGCACTCCTTAGAGTTTCGGACCGGTATCAGCTCCAGGCGAATCGTCGCCGGATCCCCGCTCCCACCTATACCATCGGAGATAGGGTTTGGTTGGCCACACGGGATCTTCCGTTACGGACTGAGTCTAGGAAGTTGTTACCGAAGTTCATTGGTCCGTTTGTGGTGGAGAGGGTGATCAATCCAGTGGCAGTTCGACTCAAACTACCGAGGACGCTCAGAGTCCATCCCACCTTTCATGTCTCCTGCCTCAAGCCTGTCTTCCTCAGTCCTCTGTTGCCTCCTCCGCCTCCTCCTCCTCCTCCTCGGATGATCGGAGGTGGTCCTGCCTACACGGTGCGTCGCATCATGGATTCCAGACGGCGGGGCCGGGGTTTCCAGTATCTCGTGGACTGGGAGGGGTATGGCCCTGAGGAGAGGAGTTGGATTCCCGCGGCGACAGGTCCTAGATGCGGACCTCATCAGTGACTTCTACCGCCTCCATCCTGGCGCTCCGGGAGTCCGCCCGGTGGCGTTCGTCGGAGGGGGGTACTGTAACGATCCCGGCTGTCTGAGTCGGGTCCTGTCTGGTGACTAGTTTTTCCTGTTCGTAATCTCCAGTTTCCCGAGGGTTCGGGAACGCTCCGGGAGCGCTCTTGTTTTCCGCACCTGCATCCCATCAGCAATCTGCACACCTGGTCCTGATCATCACCCTTCTTAGGCTCTGGCCGAACATCCAGTTCCTGCCGGATCGGTAGCCATGAACAGTATGTTTGTCAGCGTATCAGTCTTGAGTTCTAGCGTTAGTTTTTGTTGTTTTGCACCTTGTTGATTTGCTGTGTACTCACCTCCGTTTTGTTCTGTCTGCAGTCTCTCACCCGGAACCTTCACCCAACCTCTGCCTGATGGTCGGCGGCTGCCGAGCCATGTCTGGACCTACCACTGCACCCTCAACAACCCATCCACGCCACCCGCTCTGTCCCTGGATTATTCAGCCTCACTCGGGAGTCAATTAATAAACACTCACCTTTTTCTCTAAGTACCTTGTCCTGGTCTGCTTCTGGGTTCTGGCGTAGTAAACCGTGACATATAGTGTGTGTGTGTGTGTTATAGTGTGTGTGTTATGGTGTGTGTGTGTGTGTTATGGTCATCCTATTAATTATCTGCAAGTATAAAAAATGCCCTAATACTAGGCTTTTCAAAATCAAATACAAATTCACTATAATTGTAGGCTAACTCTGTAAGCGGCCTTGCACAATTAATGAACCAACAGCATCGCCTAGGCCTATATGTTCTCTCCCAGACTCATGGATAGAAAGTTTGGAGCGTATCATAAAGTAACCAGTCCTTCCAATATGCGTAGTAATACAGTCCACACTCAGAGGCAATTACTATAATTTGTTTAACTGTGGAGTATAGGCTAGAACAATTATGTACCAAAGACATCTTAAATCAGTTTTGTTGAATGTTTTTCTGCCATGTGTAATATGCAGTAGGATATGTATTATATAACGGCATAATCATTATTTTAATTCAGTGTTTCCTTTCGGGCGTGGCCTCTTATATACAGTGCCTTCAGAAAGAATTCACACCCCTTGACTTATTCCACATTTTGTTGTGTTACAGCCTGAATTCAAAATCGATTAAATTGATTTTGTTTCACACCCATCTACATACAATACCACATAATGACAAAGTGAAAACATTTATCGAAAATGAAATACAGAAATATCTCATTTACATACAGTACCAGTCAAAAGTTTGGACACACCTACTCATTCAAGGGTTTTTCTTTATTTTCACTATTTTCTACATTGTAGAATAACAGTGAAGACATAACAACTATGAAATAACACATATGGAATAATGTAGTAACCAAAAAAGTGTTAAACAAATCAAAATATATTTTATATTTGAGATTCTTCAAATGGACACCCTTGACGACAGCTTTGCACACTCTTGGCATTCTCTCAACCAGCTTCACCTGGAATGCTTTTAAAACAGTCTTGAAGGAGTTCCCACATATGCTGAGCACTTGTTGGCTGTTTTTCCTTCACTCTGCCGTCCGACTCATCCCAAACCATCTCAATTGGGTTGAGGTTGGGTGATTATGGAGGCCAGGTCATCTGATGCAGCACTCCATCGCTCTCCTTCTTGGTAAAATAGCCCTTACACAGCCTGGAGGTGTGTTGGGTCATTGTCCTGTTGAAAAACAAATGATAGTCCCACTAAGGCCAAACCAGATGGGATGGCGTATCGCTGCATAATGCTGTGGTAGACATGCTGGTTAAGTGTGCCTTGAATTCTAAATAAATCACAGACAGTGTCACCAACAAAGCACCCCCACACCATAACACCTCCTCCTCCATGCTTTATGGTGGGAACTACACATGCAGAGATCATACGTTCACCCACATCGCGTCTCACAAAGCCACGGCGGTTGGAACCATAAATCTCCAATTTGGACTCCAGACCAAATTTCAAATTTCCATCTGTCTAATGTCCATTGCTCATGTTTCTTGGCCCAAGCAAGTCTCTTCTTATTATTGGTGTCCTTTAGTAGTGGTTTCTTTGCAGCAATTCGACGATGAAGGCCTGATTCACACAGTCCCTTCTGAAAAGTTGATGTTGAGATGTGTCTGTGACTTTAACTCTGTGAAGCATTTATTTGGGCTGCAATTTCTGAGGCTGGTAACTTTAATGAACTTTTTCTCTGCAGCAGAGGTAACTATGGGTCTTGCATTCCTGTGGCGGTCCTCATGAGAGCCAGTTTCATCATAGCGCTTGATGGATTTTGCGACTGCACTTGAAGAAACGTTCAGTTCTTGAAATGTTCCGTATTGACTGACCTTCACGTCTTAAAGTAATGATGGACTGT
>NC_059215.1:49720488-49760488 GCF_020615455.1 Coregonus clupeaformis | reverse complement strand
GGTTTAAAAAATGAAAATGGCTCGTGTCTCTGTGTGGAGGGAGTGATAGAGGAGGTTTAGTTCAGCTAATGATACATTAAATGCCTGGTATTATTATCCTAATGACACTCATTCTGGCAGCATTTTACTGCTCACGCACTGCCATTACGGAGACAATGGCTACGTCCCAAATGGTACCCCATTTCCTATGTAGAGCACTACTTTTGCCCTACTTTTGCCCAGGGCCAATAGGGTGTCCCATATGGCTCTGATCAAAAGTAGTGCACTGTTAGAGACAAGAGTGCCATTTGGTACGCACACAATGAAGGCTCCCCAACCCCGTAATGGCTGTGCTGCCAGCATAATGGCTGTAATGTCTTTGCTGCCAGCATAATGTCTGTAATGTCTTTGCTGCCAGCATAATGTCTGTAATGTCTTTGCTGCCAGCATAATGTCTGTAATGTCTTTGCTGCCAGCATAATGTCTGTAATGTCTTTGCTGCCAGCATAATGTCTGTAATGTCTTTGCTGCCAGCATAATGTCTGTAATGTCTGTGCTGCCAGCATAATGTCTGTAATGTCTTTGCTGCCAGCATAATGGCTGTAATGTCTGTAATGTCTTTGCTGCCAGCATAATGTCTGTAATGGCTGTAATGGCTGTAATGGCTGTAATGGCTGTAATGTCAGTAATGGTTGTAATAGCTGTAATTGCTGTAATGGCTGTGCTGCCAGCGTAATGTCGGTAATGGCTGTAATGTCCGTAATGTCCGTAACGTCTATAATGTCTGTAATGTCTTTGCTGCCAGCGTAATGTCGGTAATGTCAGTAATGGCTGTAATGTCTTTGCTGCCAGCGTAATGGCTGTAATGGCTGTAATGGCTGTAATGGCTGTAATGGCTGTAATGTCAGTAATGGCTGTAATGTCTGTAATTGCTGTAATGTCTGTGCTGCCAGCATAATGTCGGTAATGGCTGTAATGGCTGTAAAGTCAGTAATGGTTGTAATGGCTGTAATTGCTGTAATGGCTGTGCTGCCAGCGTAATGTCGGTAATGTCTGTAATGGCTGTAATGGCTGTGCTGCCAGCATAATGTATGTAATGTCTGTAATGTCTGTAATGTCTTTGCTGCCAGCATAATGTCTGTAATGTCTGTAATGTCTGTTCTGCCAGCATAATGTCTGTAATGTCTGTAATGTCTGTGCTGCCAGCATAATGGCTGTAATGTCTGTAATGTCTGTAATGTCAGTAATGGTTGTAATGGCTGTAATTGCTGTAATGTCTTTGCTGCCAGCGTAATGTCGGTAATGTTCGTAATGGCTGTAATGGCTGTGTTGCCAGCGTAATGTCGGTAATTGCTGTAATGTCTGTAATGTCTTTGCTGCCAGCATAATGTCTGTAATGTCTGTAATGTCTGTTCTGCCAGCATAATGTCTGTAATGGCTGTAATGGCTGTAATGTCTTTGCTGCCAGCGTCATGTCTGTAATGGATGTAACGGCTGTAATGGCTGTAATGTCTGTAATGTCTTTGCTGCCAGCGTAATGTCGGTAATGTTCGTAATGGCTGTAATGGCTGTGTTGCCAGCGTAATGTCAGTAATTGCTGTAATGTCAGTAATGAATGTAATGTCTGTGCTGCCAGCACAGAGTCAATAATGGCTGTAATGGCTGTAATGGCTGTAATGTATTTGCTGCCAGCATAATGTCTGTAATGTCTGTAATGTCTTTGCTGCCAGCATAATGTCTGTAATGTCTGTAATGTCTGTAATGGCTGTGCTGCCAGCATAATGGCTGTAATGTCTGTAATGTCTGTAATGGCTGTGCTGCCAGCATAATGGCTGTAATGGCTGTGCTGCCAGCATAATGTCTGTAATGTCTGTAATGGCTGTGCTGCCAGCATAATGGCTGTAATGTCTGTAATGTCTGTAATGGCTGTGCTGCCAGCATAATGGATGTAATGGCTGTGCTGCCAGCATAATGTCTGTAATGTCTGTAATGGCTGTGCTGCCAGCATAATATCTGTAATGTCTGTAATGTCTGTAATATCTGTAATGGCTGTGCTGCCAGCATAATGTCTGTAATGTCTGTAATGTCTTTGCTGCCAGCGTAATGTCAGTAATGTTCGTAATGGCTGTAATGGCTGTGTTGCCAGCGTAATGTCGGTAATGGCTGTAATGGCTGTAATGGCTGTAATGGCTGTAATGTCAGTAATGGCTGTAATGTCTGTAATTGCTGTAATGTCTGTGCTGCCAGCATAATGTCGGTAATGGCTGTAATGGCTGTAAAGTCAGTAATGGTTGTAATGGCTGTAATTGCTGTAATGGCTGTGCTGCCAGCGTAATGTCGGTAATGTCTGTAATGGCTGTAATGGCTGTGCTGCCAGCATAATGTATGTAATGTCTGTAATGTCTGTAATGTCTTTGCTGCCAGCATAATGTCTATAATGTCTGTAATGTCTGTTCTGCCAGCATAATGTCTGTAATGTCTGTAATGTCTGTGCTGCCAGCATAATGGCTGTAATGTCTGTAATGTCTGTAATGTCAGTAATGGTTGTAATGGCTGTAATTGCTGTAATGGCTGTGCTGCCAGCGTAATGTCGGTAATGGCTGTAATGTCCGTAATGTCCGTAACGTCTATAATGTCTGTAATGTCTTTGCTGCCAGCGTAATGTCGGTAATGTCAGTAATGGCTGTAATGTCTTTGCTGCCAGCGTAATGGCTGTAATGGCTGTAATGGCTGTAATGGCTGTAATGGCTGTAATGTCAGTAATGGCTGTAATGTCTGTAATTGCTGTAATGTCTGTGCTGCCAGCATAATGTCGGTAATGGCTGTAATGGCTGTAAAGTCAGTAATGGTTGTAATGGCTGTAATTGCTGTAATGGCTGTGCTGCCAGCGTAATGTCGGTAATGTCTGTAATGGCTGTAATGGCTGTGCTGCCAGCATAATGTATGTAATGTCTGTAATGTCTGTAATGTCTTTGCTGCCAGCATAATGTCTATAATGTCTGTAATGTCTGTTCTGCCAGCATAATGTCTGTAATGTCTGTAATGTCTGTGCTGCCAGCATAATGGCTGTAATGTCTGTAATGTCTGTAATGTCAGTAATGGTTGTAATGGCTGTAATTGCTGTAATGTCTTTGCTGCCAGCGTAATGTCGGTAATGTTCGTAATGGCTGTAATGGCTGTGTTGCCAGCGTAATGTCGGTAATTGCTGTAATGTCTGTAATGTCTTTGCTGCCAGCATAATGTCTGTAATGTCTGTAATGTCTGTTCTGCCAGCATAATGTCTGTAATGGCTGTAATGGCTGTAATGTCTTTGCTGCCAGCGTCATGTCTGTAATGGATGTAACGGCTGTAATGGCTGTAATGTCTGTAATGTCTTTGCTGCCAGCGTAATGTCGGTAATGTTCGTAATGGCTGTAATGGCTGTGTTGCCAGCGTAATGTCAGTAATTGCTGTAATGTCAGTAATGAATGTAATGTCTGTGCTGCCAGCACAGAGTCAATAATGGCTGTAATGGCTGTAATGGCTGTAATGTATTTGCTGCCAGCATAATGTCTGTAATGTCTGTAATGTCTTTGCTGCCAGCATAATGTCTGTAATGTCTGTAATGTCTGTAATGGCTGTGCTGCCAGCATAATGGCTGTAATGTCTGTAATGTCTGTAATGGCTGTGCTGCCAGCATAATGGCTGTAATGGCTGTGCTGCCAGCATAATGTCTGTAATGTCTGTAATGGCTGTGCTGCCAGCATAATGGCTGTAATGTCTGTAATGTCTGTAATGGCTGTGCTGCCAGCATAATGGATGTAATGGCTGTGCTGCCAGCATAATGTCTGTAATGTCTGTAATGGCTGTGCTGCCAGCATAATATCTGTAATGTCTGTAATGTCTGTAATATCTGTAATGGCTGTGCTGCCAGCATAATGTCTGTAATGTCTGTAATGTCTTTGCTGCCAGCGTAATGTCAGTAATGTTCGTAATGGCTGTAATGGCTGTGTTGCCAGCGTAATGTCGGTAATGGCTGTAATGGCTGTAATGGCTGTGTTGCCAGCATAATGGCTGTAATGGCTGTAATGGCTGTAATGGCTGTAATGTCAGTAATGGTTGTAATGGCTATAATTGCTGTAATGGCTGTGCTGCCAGCATAATGTCGGTAATGGCTGTAATGTCAGTAATGGCTGTAATAGCTGTAATGGCTGTAATGGTTGTGTTGCCAGCGTAATGTCGGAAATGGCTGTAATGGCTGTAATGTCAGTAATAGCTGTAATGGCTGTAATATTTGTAATGGCTGTAATGGCTGTGCTGCCGGGTGGTCAAGGTGTTGGTCAGTATTGTACAACATGATGGGGCTGCAGTGAAATGGAGAATAGATGGCCATAAAGATGGAGAGATCTATGGAGAGATCTATGGAGAGATCTATGGAGAGATCTATGGAGAGAGCAGGGATTCCATTAATGTATATACACAGGCACACACGCATGCACACACACCTATAGAGATAACATTCAGTGCAATTTAGACAGCCTCTGGATGTTGATGTTCAACTCTTTGTCTCTGAAAACCTGTAGGTTCTTTGAGCTTGAAGGTCGGAGGCATGTAGAGTGAGGGAAAAAAGTATTTGATCTCCTGCTGATTTTGTAAGTTTGCCAACTGACAAAGACATGATCAGTCTATAATTTTAATGGTAGGTTTATTTGAACAGTGAGAGACAGAATAACAACAAAAAAATCCAGAAAAGCGCATGTCAAAAATGTTATAAATTGATTTGCATTTTAATGAGGGCAGTAGAGTATAATACAGTATAATACAGTACAGTGCAGTACAGAGGATGAGACTGCAGTTGGGCACCAGTCACCTGATATGAATGGAAGCCCTATTTTCACCAAGTTGTCATTCATTCATTCATTCATTCATTCATTCATTCATTCATTCATTCATTCATTCATTCATTCATTCATGTGTAGACAAAACAATTTGATTCTCTCTAAAGTGTAGCCAATAGCCATCAGGTCTATGTCACATGGATGATGGTGTGGTTTCTCAGGGCCTGAACATATGGGCTCTATCGATCCTCATGACCCACATCACTCACAGTACATCCTCTGACCTGCCCCACGAACCACCACAACCACTGCTCCAGGCCTTGGACAACAGCCCACAACTGGACTCGCAGACCTGGGTTCAACTAGTATTTGTTTACTTTAGCTGCGGTTGATTGAGCTTGCCTAGCACAATGGAACCAATGAAACCTAGGTCTGCCTTGGCCAGCAGCCCACAACTCTAACTGTGCTTCAAGCTCAAATCACAGACCCTAGGCTACGTTCCAATATCCACACTAGCATACCACTTAGAATGCCCACCCAATACTGCTTTGTTCCAAAGTTGGAAGAGTACCTGGGATAGAATTAAATTAAATGTCTTCTTCTGAAAACTGAGCAGCTCTGATTAGCTCTGTAAAATCCAATCAACACATTTGGAAAAACAAGATTATAATTTTGAAGGTGAGAGAAAAGTTAACTGCTGATTACAACTGTGGTGACTAAATGGACGTAAGATGTTGTATTGCTGTTTTCTATTCAGACATAATCACTCTACCAGTTATTATATTGGTGTAATTCTCTCTGTCTTGGTCTCTGTTTCTGTCTGTGATGAGAGTTGTTGTTGTTGTTGTTGTTGTTGTTGTTGTTTTTCTGTCTTAAAATAATAGAAGGAAGTGAGTCATTAAATGTGTTGCCAGGCTGTATCTATAGATTTGGCAAAACAAGATGGCCACCTATTCTGTGTCTCAATGGTACCGATATGGAACCATCACTTTACACCTTATACACCGCAAATCTTAATTAGTGACACCAGGACCTTGTTGTGACTCATATCTCCGTCTTTAGTACTTGAGAAACTCAAAGTAAAATGTTATTGTTTCTCATTGATTACAAACGAACAACAACGTAGACACACACAAACAATGACTACATCTCATCTGCCCAGACCTGCATGTTCACACCCCCATCCCTAGAGCCTGCATTATTGTTTGCCAATTGGCCTTAAATTGTGCCAATTTTGTTTTTCTTGGTCGCCCATGGTATTTCAAGATTGAAATAATAAAATCATGACATTTTTCCGCTGTGTTAATTATGGCGGATTGATTGATTTCCAAGTTTTTAGTATACGTTTTTTTTCAAGATGAGAAGAGAATCGTCCAGCCCATTGTATATCTCACTACACCCCCATATGCCTTGTCTTGAAATATGCAGACAGACGGATTAAAAGTATGTTTACATTGTAATACTTCTGAGAGACAATTTTCTAGCTCCATCCACAACTTCTGGTCTTCATAGCATTCCCAGAAAGCATGGATTGAGTCATTATTAGTTTTACACTTAAGACATGACTCTGCCGTTTGCTGTAGAATTTGTGAATTTTGTCTCTTGTATAAGAAATTCTATACATTAGTTTATACTGGATTAAGTGTACATTTTTGTTAACTGTAATTTCATTAGTTATGCTCCAACTTCCCCTCCATCTTGTGCCAACATCAGTTATTTTGAAGTCTTGGTTCCAATAGTTAATAGACATTGTCAGTTGGATATGCTCTCTGCAAGGTTTTGTATATTTTCCCTCTCTTATGAACACCCTTTTCCCTCAAGGTTGAGATCATTTCCTATGACCGAAAAAAGCTTCTGGACATCAAACAAGCTATCACTAACTTCGATTTGGTGAAAATGTCTACTACAACGAGTCAGCAGCTCTGGATGTTCTGCTTACTCCGGACCAGGGCCCGGTTGCATAAAACACCTTAAGTGTTTCCGTTAAGGGTTTACCTTAAGGAATAATTTTCCCTTACCCAAGGGAATAGTTTAAGGGCATTGCATAGAGCCCCTCAAACATTTCCTTAGGTAAGGGCATACATAAGGGGTGTTATGGTAGTTTGAAGGCATGTATGGCAGAAAGAGTATCTGGTTACCATGGAGACAGCCTGATTCACTGACTAAAGGTCTCCTCAAAGAGATCGCTTTCATTTTGTGAGATAGCAAAATATAACTTCTACAATCAAGACAGGATAACCAAAATGCTTCAGAAGATAATAAACCATGTTTTTGTATAGTTACTTTTTTTCTCATCTTGTTTATATTACTTTCTAGTAAGTCAAGCTAGCTTACAGAGTAGCTAAAGCTAACTAGCCAGCTAGCTTTGTAGTCATGGATTGTGCACCTTCCATTGTTTAGCCAAGTAGCTATCTGGTTGATGTTTTCCTTTTGTAACCAGAGCAGATGAAAGCAATATTCACCTCCACAAATGCTGTTTACATCGATGTCCATACTGAATGATGCAGTTAAGGGACCTCATGGGCACCTTTAACTTTTCACTTAATTTAAGGGGGAAATTCAACTTTAAATGTTTTGTGCAACTGACTTCAAGTTAAGGAAACTTTAAGGGAAAAGATAAGGGGAAAATTAACTGAAGGTGTTTTATGCAACCGGGCCATGTACTTTACTATTTAATACTCAGGCCCTAATCCCCGGGACTCGAAAGAGGAAGTGGTGGCGAAAGAGAGGCAGGCGGTGACTATGTCGGTGAGCAAATAGACCGCCATTGCCCTCTGTTCCATTGGTGAACGTGCAATCACTGGAGAACAAACTGGATGAGCTCCATTCGAGACTATCAATCAACGGGATCTGAAAAACGGTAAAATCCTATGTTTCTCAGAGTCGTGGCTGAACGAGGACATGGATATATATCTTACTGGTTTTTCTATGCATCATCAAGACCGGACAGCAGACTCAGGTAAGACGAAAGGAGGAGGTGTGTGTCTCTTTGTTAACAACAGCTTGTGCTCGATATGTAATGTTAAGGAAGTCTCACATTTATGCTCGCCTGAGTTAGAATACCTCATGATAAGCTGCAGACCATACTATTTACCAAGAGAGTTTTCATTTATATTTTTCATAGCTGTCCAGTTACCACCACAAACTGATGCTGTCACTAAGACAGCACTCAACGAGCTGTATAGGTCCATAAGAAAACAAGAAAATGCACATTCAGATGGTGATTTTAATGTAGGGAAACTGAAATCCGTTTGAAGTCATTGCTTGAAATGATGCGCTTGCTTCTTCACTCGTGTGTCATTAGGCAAATGATATTTACAAAATAAATTTGTAAAATGATCAAAACAAATCAAGTTAGTTGTGCAAGACATTGTATAGATAAAACAATAAGTAACATATATTGTTTTCAAAGCTCTTCTGTGGTAGGATACACATTGAGTATCCTTGATGAAAGCTATTGTGGAGGAGAGGACACTCTACTGTTTGCCTACTAACGAATTGACACACTCCTTGACCACTTATTGGTTTCCGGGTCACGGAGGAGAGGGGACGGAGAACGGTCTTTTGCCCAAATGAGAAAACCCCAAGGCCCTCCCTCGCCATCAATTTGGCAAATCAAACCCTAACTCTATCCTCCTGCTTCCTGCTTACAAGCAAAAATTAAATGAGGAAGTACCAGTGGTCTGATGGAGTGGATGCTAAGCTACAGGACTGTTTCGCTAGCACAGACTGAAGTCACCAGCTTCATTAATAAGTGCATCGACGACGTCGTCCCTATAGTGACCGTACGTATATACCCCAACCAGATGCCATGGATTAGAAGCAACATCCGCACTTAGCTAAAGGCTAGAACTGCCGCTTTCAAGGAGCGGGACACTAATCCGGACCCTTATAAGAAATCCCTCTACAACCTCCGACAAGCCATCAAACAAGCAAAGCGTCAATTAAGGAATAAGATTGAATCCTATTCAACCGGCTCTGGCGCTCGACGGATGTGGCAGGGCTTGTAAACTATCACGGATTACAAAGGGAAACCCAGCCGTGAGCTGCCCAGCAACGCGAGCCTACCAGACGAGCTAAATGCCTTCTATGCTTGCTTTGAGACAAGCAATACTGAACCATGAATGAGAGCAACAGCTGTGATCTCGCTCTCCGTAGCCGATGTGAGTAAGACCTTTAAACAGGTTAACATTCGCAAGGCCGCAGGGCCAGACGGATTACCAGGACATGTACTCCGAGCATGTGAGACCAGCTGGTAAGTGTCTTCACTGACATTTTCAACTTATCCCTGACCCGGTCTGTAATACCAACTTGTTTGAAACAGACCACCATAGTCCCCATGCTCAAGAACGGCAAGGTAACCTGCCTAAATGACTAGCGCCCTGTATCACTCACATCTAAAGCCATGAAATGCTTTGAAAGGCTGGTCATGGCTCACATCAACACCATCAGACACCCTAGACCCACTCCAATTCTCATACCGCCCTAACCGATCCACAGATGACGCAATCTCTATTGCACTCCACACTGCCCTCACCCCCAGGACAAAAGTAATACGTATGTAAGAATGCTGTTCATTGACTACAGCTCAGCATTCAACACCATAGTCTCCTCCAAGCTCAGCACCAAGCTCAGGACCCTGGGACTGAACACCTCCCTCTGCAACTGAATCCTGGACTTTCTGCCGGGACGCCCTCAGGCGGGGAGGTTAAGCAACAATATATCCGCCACGCATTTTGACTGGCTGCATCAGCGCTTGGTACGGCAACTGCAAGGCACACGACTGCAACGCGCTACAGAGGGTGGTGAGTACAGCCCAGTACATCACTGGGGCCGAGCTCCCTGACATCCAGGACCTCTATACCAGGCGGTGTCAGAGGAAGGCCCAACATTTTTTCAAAGACTCCAGCCACCCAAGCCATAGACTGTTCTCTCTGCTACCGCACGGCAAGTGGTACCAGTGCACCAAGACTGGAACCAACAGGACCCTGAACAGCTTCTACCCCAAAGCCATGAGACTGCTAAACAAGGCTGCTAAATAGCTAATCAAAATGGCTACCCAGACTACCTGCATTTATCTTTTTTTAATGTACTGGACTGACACCCCAACACACATTCAGAAAGTATTCAGACCCCTTGACTTTTTCCACATTTTGTTCTGTTACAGCCTTATTCTAAAATTGATTAAATAGTTTTTTCCCCTCATCAATACACACAATACCCCATAATGACAAAGCAAAAACTGGTTTTTAGACATTTTTGCACATTTATAAAAATAAATAAACTGAAATATCACATTTATATAAGTATTCAGAGCCTTTACTCAGTACTTTGTTGAAGTACCTTTGGCAGCGATTACAGCCTTGAGTCTTCTTGTATTTGGGGAGTTTCTCCCATTCTTCTCTGCAGATCCTCTCAAGCTCTGTCAGGTTGGATGGGGAGCGTCGCTGCACAGCTATTTCCAGGTCTCTCCAGAGATGTTCGATCGGGTTCAAGTCCGGGCTCTGGCTGGGCCACTCAAGGACATTCAGAGACTTGTCCCGAAGCCACTCCTGTGTTGTCTTGGCTGTGTGCTTAGGGTCATTGTCCTGTTGGAAGGGGAACCTTCACCCCAGTCTGATGTCCTGAGCGCTCTGGTGCAAGGATCTCTCTGTACTTTGCTCCGTTCATCTTTCCCTCGATCCTGACTTGTCTCCCAGTCCCTGGCGCTGAAAAAGATCCCCACAGCATGATGCTGCCACCACCATGCTTCACCGTAGATAGGGTGCCAGGTTTCCTCGAGATGTGATGCTTGGCATTCATGGTCTGAGAGTCCTTTAGGTGCCTTTTGGCAAACTCCAAGCGGGCTGTCATGTGCCTTTTACTGAGGAGTAGCTTCCGTCTGGCCACTCTACCATAAAGGCCTGATTGGTAGAGTGCTGCAGAGATGGCTGTCCTTCTGGAAGGTTCTCCCATCTCCACAGAGGAACTCTGGAACTCTGTCAGAGTGACCATCGGCTTCTTGGTCACCTCCCTGACCAAGGTCCTTCTCCCCCGATTGCTCAGTTTGGCCGGGCGGCCAGCTCTAGGAAGAGTCTTGGTGGTTCCAAACATTTTTCCATTTAAGAATGATGGAGGCCACTATGTTCTTGGGGACCTTCAATCCTTCAGAAATGTTTTGGTACCCTTCCCTAGATCTGTGCCTTGACACAATCCTGTCTCGGAGCTCTGCTGACAATTCCTTCGACCTCATGGCTTGGTTTTTGCTCTGACATGCATTGTCAGCTGTGGGACCTTATATAGACAGGTGTGTGGCTTTCCAAATCATGTCCAATCAATTTAATTTACCACAGGTTAACTCCAATCAAGTTGTAAAAACATCTCAAGAATGATCAATGGAAACAGGATGCACCTGAGCTCAATTTCGAGTCTCACAGCAAAGGGTCTGAATACTTATGTAAATATGTTTTTTTTGTTTGTTTTTATACACTACCGTTCAAAAGTTTGGGGTCACTTAGAAATTATCTTGTTTTCGAAAGAAAAGCAATTTTTTTGTCTATAAAAATAACATCAAATTGATCAGAAATACAGTGTAGACATTGTTAATGTTGTAAATGGCTATTGCAGCTCGAAATGGCTGATTTCTAATGGAATATCTACATAGGCATACAGAGGCCCATTATCAGCAACCATCAGTCCTGTGTTCCAATGGCACGTTGTGTTTTCTAATCGAAGGTTATCATTTTAAAAGGCTAATTGATCATTAGAAAACCCTTTTGCAATTATGTTAGCACAGCTGAAAACTGTTGTGCTGATTAAAACTGGCCTTCTTGAGACTAGTTGAGTATCTGGAGCATTAGCAATTGTGGGTTCGATTACAGGCTCAAAATGGCCAGAAACAAATTTCTTCTGAAACTCGTCAGTCTATTCTTGTTCTGAGAAATGAAGGCTATTCAATACGAGAAATTGCCAAGAAACTGAAGATCTCGTACAACGCTGTGTACTACTCCCTTCACAGAACAGCGCAAACTGGCTCTAACCAGAATAGAAAGAGTGGGAGGCCCCGGTGCACAATTGAGCAAGAGGACAAATACATTAGAGTGTCTAGTTTGAGAAACAGACGCCTCACAGGTCCTCAACTCCTGGCAGCTTCATTAAATAGTACCCGCAAAACACCAGTCTCAACATCAACAGTGAAGAGGCGACTCCGGGATGCTGACCTTTTAGGCAGAGTTGCAAAGAAAAAGCCATATCTCAGACTGGCCAATAAAAAGAAAAGATTAAGATGGGCAAAGGAACACAGAGGAAGATTGGAAAAAAAGTGTTATGGACAGACGAATCGAAGTTTGAGGAGTTCGGATCAAAAATAATAACATTTGTGAGACGCAGACCAAATGGAAAGATGCTGGAGGAGTGCATGGTGGAGGCAATGTGATGGTCTGGGGGTGCTTTGGTGGTGGTAAAGTGGGAGATTTGTACAGGGTAAAAGGGATCTTGAAGAAGGAAGGCTATCACTCCATTTTGCAACGCCATGCCATACCCTGTGGACGGCGCTTGATTGGAGCCAATTTCCTCCTACAACAGGACAATGACCCAAAGCACAGCTCCAAACTATGCAAGAACTATTTAGGGAAGAATCAGTCATTTGGTATTCTGTCTATAATGGAGTGGCCAGCACAGTCACTGGATCTCAACCCTATTGAGCTGTTGTGGGAGCAGCTTGACCGTATGGTACATAAGAAGTGCCCATCAAGCCAATCCAACTTGTGGGAGGAGCTTCAGGAAGCATGGGGTGAAATCTCTTCAGATTACCTCAACAAATTGACAGCTAGCATGCCAAAGGTCTGCAAGGCTGTAATTGCTGCAAATTGAGGATTCTTTGACGAAAGCAAAGTTTGAAGGACACAATTATTATTTCAATAAAAAAAGTATTTCTAACCTTGTCAATGACTACATTTCCTATTCATTTTGCTATATTTCCTATTCAAACTCATTTCATGTATGTTTTCATGGAAAACAAGGACATTTCTAAGTGAACCCAGACTTTTGAACGGTAGTGTATATATATATACATTTGCAAAATTGTCTAAAAACCTTGTTTTCTGTATAAATAGCCTCTAAAACATATGTAAACAGACCATAAATGTCTCAGATTTGGTTTCCTTGGAAAGCTGTGAGACCTATTATACTATACAATATCAGTACTTGTTGCATTTACAACTTGTCTAAATCCTATCATCAACTGATTTCAGCCAGTGTGTGGCTGTTGATTGACAGCATTGTTTGAATGGAATGTTGGCATATTGGCAGTTAATTTGAAAAACTTATGGAATCATTCCACTAAAACTGGCTGGCTAGCTAGCTAACATACATACAATGCAGATAAATTCTTCACATTCTTTGTTTTAAACAATATCTTATAACAGCATTGGCAAACCATGGTTGACTAACTCCCTGACCAACATGTCTGACCTTGGGACCATCAAAAGAAGGTTAATGTCCATTCTAGTATTCTAATTCCTAATTCTATGGCGGGAAAAGCCATCCAACAGGTTATCTCACTGGGGGTTTGGGGACCAGATGACTGTGGGAACAGCCATCCTACAGGTTACCCATCGGGGGTTTGGGGACCAGAGATGTATTCATGTGGCGCACCAAAGCCTGGGGATGATGTTAGAGGAGGATAATACAGCTCAGTATCCACTCTCGCATCTACCAGGGACTAGTACCAGGGACTAGTACCAGGGACTAACTAACTAATTACCTAGTCTATTACTACAGCGAGTTAGTGGCCTTATGGCATAGCAATACAGTGTAACTGGGTCTGTGTCCCAAATGGTCCCCCCCCACACACACTACTTCTGACAAGGACCCATAGGGTTCACTTCCCTTTATAGTCCACTATATAGCTAATAGGGGACCATTTGGCACAGCCTGAAGCTTAGTTTCCATGGTGACAGGTGACTGAGCCCACAGAGTAATACAGTGTGAGGATGAGATAGTGTGACATTTATTACATTAAGTAGCAGGCAGCCTCTCCTCAGAAGATACATTAAGTAGATCTACTAACTCTCTGTCCAATACTAACCAGAGATCTACTAACTCTCTGTCTAATATTACACAGATCTCTACTAACTCTCTGTCCAATACTAACCAGAGATCTACTAACTCTCTGTCTAATATTACCCAGATCTCTACTAACTCTCTGTCCAATACTAACCAGAGATCTACTAACTCTCTGTCCAATACTAACCAGAGATCTACTAACTCTCTGTCTAATATTACCCAGAGATCTACTAACTCTCTGTCCAATACTAACCAGAGATCTACTAACTCTCTCTGTCTAATGTTTCCCAGAGATCTACTAACTCTCTGTCCAATACTAACCAGAGATCTACTAACTCTCTCTGTCTAATGTTTCCCAGAGATCTACTAACTCTCTGTCCAATACTAACCAGAGATCTACTAACTCTCTGTCCAATACTAACCAGAGATCTACTAACTCTCTGTCCAATACTAACCAGAGATCTACTAACTCTCTCTGTCTAATGTTTCCCAGAGATCTACTAACTCTCTGTCCAATACTAACCAGAGATCTACTAACTCTCTGTCCAATACTAACCAGATCTCTACTAACTCTCTCTGTCTAATGTTACCCAGAGCTCAAATAACTCTCTCTCTCTGTGACTCTCTCTTTCTTCAACCCCTCTCTCAGTCTCTTTCCCCCCCCTCTCTCTCTCTCTCTCTCTCTCGCTCTCGCTCTCTCTCTCTTTCTTCGACCCCTCTCTCTGTCTCCCCCCCTCTCGCTCTCTCTCGCTCTCCCTCACTCCCTGCAGTCTCTTCCCTTCTCTCTGTCTCCCCCCTCCCTCTCTCTTCTTCTCTCTCCCTCTTCTCTCTCCCTCTCTCTCTCTCTCTCTCTCTCTCTCTCTCTCTCTCTCTCTCTCTCTCTCTCTCTCTCTCTCTCTCTCTCTCTCTCTCTCTCTCTCTCTCTCTCTCTCTCTCGCTGCCTTTCTCTCTCTATCAAATCAAATCAAATCAAAATGTATTTGCCACATGCGCCGAATACAGCAGGTGTAGACATTACAGTGAAATGCTTACTTACAAGCCCTTAACCAACAATGCAGTTTAAAAAAAAAAGAAAAATGTAAAAGAAAAAAGTGTTAATTAAAGAGCAGCAGTAAAATAAAATAACAGTAGGGAGGTTATATACAGGGGGTACTGGTACAGAGTCAATGTGGGGGCAGTGCAGATAGTCCGGGTAGCCATGATTAGCTGTTCAGGAGTCTTATGGGTTGGGGTTAGAAGCTGTTGAGAAGCCTTTTGGACCTAGACTTGGCGCTCCGGAATCGCTTGCCATGCGGTAGCAGAGAGAACAGTCTATGACTAGGGTGGCTTGAGTCTTTGACAATTTTTAGGGCCTTCCTCTGACACCGCCTGGTATAGAGGTCTTGTATGGCAGGAAGCTTGGCCCCAGTGATGTACTGGGTCGTACGCACTACCCTCTGTAGTGCCTTGCGGTCGGAATGCCGAGCAGTTGCCATACCAGGCGGTGATGCAACCAGTCAGGATGCTCTCGATGGTGCAGCTATATAACCTTTTGAGGATCTGAGGACCCATGCCAAATCTTTTCAGTCTCCTGAGAGGGAATAGATTTTGTTGTTCCCTCTTCACGACTGTCTTGGTGTGTTTGGACCATGATAGGTCGTTGGTGATGTGGCTCTCAACCTGTTCCACTACAGCCCTGTCAATGAGAATGGGGGTGTGCTCAGTCCTCTTTTTTTCCCCTGTAGTCCACAATCATCTCCTTTGTCTTGATCATGTTGAGGGAGAGGTTGTTATTCTGGCACCACACGGCCAGGTCTCTGACCTCCACCCTATAGGCTGTCTCATCGTTGTCGGTGATCAGGCCTACCACTGTTGTGTCTTCGGAAAACTTAAGGATGGTGTTGGAGTCGTGCCTGGCCATGCAGTCATGGGTGAACAGGGAGTACAGGAGGGGACTGAGCACGCACCCCTGAGGGGCCCCCGTGTTGAGGATCAGCGTGGCAGACGTGTTGTTACCTACCCTTACCACCTGGGGGCGGCCCGTCAGGAAGTCCAGGATCCAGTTGCAGAGGGAGGTGTTTAGTCCCAGGATCCTTAGCTTTGTGATGAGATTTGAGGGCACTATGGTGTTGAACGCTGAGCTGTAGTCAATGAATAGCATTGTCACGTAGGTGTTCCTCTTGTCCAGATGGGAAAGGGCAGTGTGGAGTGCAATAGAGATTGCATCATCTGTGGATCTGTTGGGGCGGTATGCAAATTGGAGTGGGTCTAGGGTTTCTGGGATAATGGTGTTGATGTGAGCCATGACCAGCCTTTCAAAGCACTTCATGGCTACAGACGTGAGTGCTACGGGCTGGTAGTCATTTAGGCAGGTTATCTTTGTGTCCTAGGGCACAGGGACTATGGTGGTCTGCTTGAAACATGTTGGTATTACAGACTCAGTCAGGGACATGTTGAAAATGTCAGTGAAGACACTTGCCAGTTGGTCAGCACATGCTCGGAGTACACGTCCTGGTAATCCGTCTGGCCCTACGGCCTTGTGAATGTTGACCTGCTTAAAAGCCTTACTCACATCGGCTGCAGAGAGCGTGATCACATAGTCATCCGGAACAGCTGGTGCTCTCATGCATGCTTCAGTGTTGCTTGCCTCGAAGCGAGCGTAGAAGTGATTTAGCTCGTCTGGTAGGCTTGTGTCACTGGGCAGTTCGCGGCTGTGCTTCCCTTTGTAATCTGTAATAGTTTTCAAGCCCTGCCACATCCGACGAGCATCAGAGCCGGTGTAGTACGATTCAATCTTAGTCCTGTATTGACTCTTTGCCTGTTTGATGGTTCGTCGGAGGGCATAGCGGGATTTCTTATAAGCTTCCGGGTTAGAGTCCCACTCCTTGAAAGCGGCAGCTCTACCCTTTAGCTCAGTGCGGATGTTGCCTGTAATCCATGGCTTCTGGTTGGGGTATGTACTTACGGTCACTGTGGGGACGACGTCATCGATGCACTTGTTGATGAAGCCAGTGACTGATGTGGTGTACTCCTCAATGCTATCTGAAGAATCCTGGAACATATTCCAGTCTGTGCTAGCAAAACAGTCCTGTAGCTTAGCATCTGCGTCATTTGACCACTTTTTTATTGACGAGTCACTGGTGCTTCCTGCTTTAGTTTTTGCTTATAAGCAGGAATAAGGAGGATAGAGTAATGGTCAGATTTGCCAAATGGAGGGCGAGGGAGAGCTTTGTCTGCATCTGTGTATGGAGTAAAGGTGGTCTAGAGTTTTTTTTCCTCTGGTTGCACATTTAACATGCTGATAGAAATTAGGTAGAACGGATTTAAGTTTCCCTGCATTAAAGTCCCCGGCCACTATGAGCGCTGCCTCTGGATGAGCGTTTTCCTGTTTGCTTATGGCCTTATACAGCTCATTGAGTGGAATCTTAGTGCCAGAATCGGTTTGTGGTGGTAGATAGACAGCTACAAAAAATATAGATTAAAACTCTCTTGGTAAATAGTGTGGTCTACAGTTTATTATGAGATACTCTACCTCAGGCGAGCAAAACCTTGAGACTTCCTTAGTATTAGATTTTGTGCACCAGCTGTTGTTTACAAATATATACAGACCGCCACCCCTTGTCTTACCGGAGTCAGCCGTTCTATCCTGCTGATGTAGCGTATAGCCCGCTAGCTGTATGTTATCCATGTCGTCGTTCAGGCATGACTCGGTGAAACATAAGATATTTCCGTTTTTAATGTCCCGTTGGTAGGATAACCTTAGTCTTAGGTCATCCAATTTGTTTTCAAATGATTGAACATTGGCTAATAGGATTGATGGAAGAGGCAGTTTACTCGCTCGCCGTCGGATCCTTACAAGGCACCCCGACCTACCTCAACGATATCTCCGTCTCTTTCTCATGCGAATTACGGGGATTTGGGCCTTGTCGGGTGTCTGTAGAATATCCTCGCGTCCGACTCGTTGAAGAAAAATCTTCGTCCAATATGAGGTGAGTAATCGCTGTCCTGATATCCAGAAGCTCTTTTTGGTCATAAGAGACGGTGGCAGAAACATTATGTACAGAATAAATTACAAATAACGTGAAAAAAAACACATAATAGTACAATTGGTTAGAGGGCTGTAAAACGGCAGCCATTTTCTCCACACCCCTCTCTCTCTCTCTCTCTCTCTCTCTCTCTCTCCCTGCACTCTCTCCCCCCTTCACTCTCTCCATCTCCCCCCTCCTCCCTCTCTGTCAACAAACTTTATTTAGTCCCTGATGTTGTGTTTCAGAATCCCCATCCATCTCAGGTTTGACTTCAACACACCAAGTGGTGTAATAATGTCACTCCTGGAGAAACTCCTCAGCTGCCTCACTCAATTTGTTGCTCACCGGTGGCCTGTGATGTGGTAAACAAAATCCAGACGGATAGACGTGATACCGAACCACCAGGCAGCTTTAAACTTGTTAGAATTCACAACCCTGGGAGTTCCTTTGACAATAGGATTCCCACAGACATTCTATTCTTCGACTATAATATGTATTTTTTCTTACACTTTAAACACTTTTACAGGGGTATTTCTTTTTCATAGTTCAAGTCTATGTACTCAATGTAGGTTAGGTATCAGTCGTGCCTGCTTTTCCAGACCATTGTGTCTCTTATCGACTCTGAAACAGTGGGGAGATGATCTCTTGTGAGTGAAGATAATTATAATTTGCATTTATATTAGAAACCTGCTGTATAAGTGGTGCTTTGTGGTGATGAGGCTAACTCTTCATCATCATAGATCTAATGTACCTGGTGACTCACACAGACCCCTGAAGGACTGGGGAAAACACACACACACACACACACACACACACACACACACACACACACACACACACTGAAGTACTCTAGCACACTGTTGGACCACAACACATCAGTCACAGAGGGGAATGTGTCGGACTATTTGATTATTTTATGGAGATGATGATTATCTTAACCTGATAATGTAAGCCAGAACATTACGTCTAGATTTCGAGCTGTGTGTGTACTAGCCCATCTGTACTGTCAGTCATGAAACATGTGAACGTGGTTGAAGGACATGGGTTATTTGCGCTTGAGGCTGTCTTGTTAATATTAATGGTTCAAACATAATCTTTTTAGCGATTATGTATGAAGAACAGCGTGCTCGGAGACACCTAGAAAGTGCTCTACCTCTTTAGCTAGCGACTGCCTACATGTTCAGGGAGATAGATTGGGGCAGTACATCATGCATTGGCTTTTGAAAACTGTATGTCTGTAAACCTAATGTATTTTGCATTCTTCTATTCGTAATTTACTCTG
This sequence comes from Coregonus clupeaformis, assembly GCF_020615455.1. Classification (NCBI taxonomy): domain Eukaryota; kingdom Metazoa; phylum Chordata; class Actinopteri; order Salmoniformes; family Salmonidae; genus Coregonus; species Coregonus clupeaformis. The sequence continues at coordinate 49,741,358 of NC_059215.1, read as the reverse complement.
AGAACACTTTATGACAAATGCTAAAATGGTTATGTATTCCTTGCTCCTCTCTTCCCTCTCTTCCCCCTCTTCCTCCTCTTGCCCCTCTTCCCTCTCTTCCCCATCTTCCCCCTCTTCCCCCTCTCCCCCTTACTCCTCTCTTCCCCCTCTTCCCTCTCTTCCCTCTCTTCCCCCTCCTCTCCCTCTTCCCCCTCTTCCCTCTCTCCCTCTCTCCCCCTCTTCCCCCTCTACCCCTCTCCCCCTTGCTCCTCTCTTCCCCCTCTCCCCCTTGCTCCTCTCTTCCCCCTCTCTCCCCCTCTTCCCTCTCTTCCCCCTCTCCCCCTTGCTCCTCTCTTCCCCCTCTCCCCCTTGCTCCTCTCTTCCCCTCTCTCCCCCCTCTTCCCTCTCTTCCCCTCTTCCCCTTGCTCCTCTCTTCCCCCTCTCCTCCTTGCTCCTCTCTTCCCCTCTCTCCCCCTTGCTCCTCTCTTCCCCCTCTCTCCCCCTCTTCCCTCTCTTCCCCCTCTCCCCCTTGCTCCTCTCTTCCCCCTCTCCTCCTTGCTCCTCTCTTCCCCCCTCTCTCCCCTCTTCCCTCTCTTCCCCCTCTCCCCCTTGCTCCTCTCTTCCCCCCTCTCCCCTTGCTCCTCTCTTCCCCCTCTCCCCCTTGCTCCTCTCTTCCCCCTCTCTCCCCATCTTCCCCCTCTTCCCTCTCTTCCCCCCTCCTCTCCCTCTTCCCCCTCTTCCCTCTCTCCCTCTCTCCCCCTCTTCCCCCTCTACCCCTCTCCCCTTGCTCCTCTCTTCCCCTCTCCCCCTTGCTCCTCTCTTCCCCCTCTCTCCCCCTCTTCCCTCTCTTCCCCCTCTCCCCCTTGCTCCTCTCTTCCCCCTCTCCCCTTGCTCCTCTCTTCCCCCTCTCTCCCCCTCTTCCCTCTCTTCCCCCTCTCCCCCTTGCTCCTCTCTTCCCCCTCTCCTCCTTGCTCCTCTCTTCCCCCCTCTCCCCCTTGCTCCTCTCTTCCCCCTCTCTCCCCCTCTTCCCTCTCTTCCCCCCTCTCCCCCTTGCTCCTCTCTTCCCCCCTCTCCTCCTTGCTCCTCTCTTCCCCCTCTCTCCCCCTCTTCCCTCTCTTCCCCCTCTCCCCCTTGCTCCTCTCTTCCCCCTCTCCCCCTTGCTCCTCTCTTCCCCCTCTCTCCCCCTCTTCCCTCTCTTCCCCCTCTCCCCCTTGCTCCTCTCTTCCCCCTCTCCTCCTTGCTCCTCTCTTCCCCCTCTCCCCCTCTTCCCTCTCTTCCCCCTCTCCCCCTTGCTCCTCTCTTCCCCCTCTCCCCCTTGCTCCTCTCTTCCCCCTCTCCTCCTTGCTCCCATCTTCCCCCTCTTCCCCCTCTCCCCCTTGCTCCTCTCTTCCCCCCTCTCTCCCCCTCTTCCCTCTCTTCCCCCTCTCCCCCTTGCTCCTCTCTTCCCCCTCTCCTCCTTGCTCCTCTCTTCCCCCTCTCCCCCTTGCTCCTCTCTTCCCCCTCTCTCCCCCTCTTCCCTCTCTTCCCCCTCTCCCCCTTGCTCCTCTCTTCCCCCTCTCCTCCTTGCTCCTCTCTTCCCCCTCTCTCCCCCTCTTCCCCCTCTTCCCCCTCTCCCCCTTGCTCCTCTAGCAGGGCTGTAATGCTGTAATGTTCTTTTTTACTGGCCTCATTTAGAGCCACAGAGAGAAAGCCAATGAGAATCATTAATGGCCACAGCAGCATTATTAACGGACACAGCAGCATTATTAATGGACACAGCAGCATTAATAATGGACACAGCAGCATTAATAATGGACACAGCAGCATAATTAACGGATACAGCAGCATTATTAATGGACACAGCAGCATTATTAATGGACACAGCAGCATTATTAATGGACACAGCAGCATTATTAATGGACACAGCAGCATTATTAATGGACACAGCAGCATTAATAATGGACACAGCAGCATTATTAATGGACACAGCAGCATTATTAATGGACACAGCAGCATTAATAATGGACACAGCAGCATTAATAACGGCATATTACTTGTTAGATATTACTGCACTGTCGTGCTCGTTTCTGTACGATGTGCTACCTTTTGTGTAGCATTTCTGACAGTTCTAAAACTGGACCAAAGCACTTGGGTCGCGCAGCAACAGCGCTAGTAGCTAGCTAACACCAGTCGGATGAGAGGCAAGATACAAGCAAAGCTACAAGCAAAGGAAGATTTGAGAAGGTTTGAATCGTAAGCAACCTGCATACACATTGTTTGAAGTACAATAGACCAATATAGCTACTGTAGTAGGTCAAAGCTGTGTGCTGGAAAACCTTGGTAGAGCATGGGTGGAGTAGTCATTCTGGTGCTCCTGTGAATTTCCTTTCTTTTTCGGCTTCAGACCAATGCCTACTTCTCATTTAAAACATAGTTATTTTTTATTTTTTTTATGCAGTATATGGGTCTGACATTCACAGTACATATGGATACAATCTTCCTATGGCTCAAACTATCACTAATAGACTCTGGTTATTCTCTATGGCTTAGCTAGCACATTTAGTAGAGGTTTATGATCTTATGTCTTGACAATGAATTGATCTTCTCCAATATTGAACACTGAGTCATTTTAAAAGCATTATGTTGTACACTATTTGCATGGTGTTGATTGACTGTACAAGAAAAGGCAAAAGGAATTAAATGAAAAAGGTGACAGTTAAATATTCTGTACTTACTCTGCAGTTCCCCAGCTCCTCGACTGAAAGGATGATGGTGCCACATTTCTTCCCAGGGATGCCACTACAAAACAAGACGGAGAAACAGAGATAAAAGCTCTGTCATGTGCTCATTACATGTAGTGTTGACATGACCATGCATTATAATGGGACTTCCACCTTTCGTCTTTTCTCTGTGAATCCTCCATATTCAGGAACCAAACTGCACTGAGGAGGACGGTCTCTAAAAACTCCCCCAAAGTGCGTCCCAATCTGTCTTGCTGTTTTCTTTCACGAACATACAGTAGAATTAGTTCCCAGTCTACAGTGTATTCTCCTGGACCCAGCTGAGAACAGAGATCCACAGACCTTTGGGTGTTCACTAACCAAACCACTAACTCCTGCTCTGACCGCTTATCAAGACATATGATAGCACAGGGGCAGACACACACACTCACACACACACACACACACACACACACACACACACACACACACACACACACACACACACCAGGCAACTCATTCAGGAACTCCACAAACAAACACTGTTTACCTCTCCTCTATCTCCCCAATGGCCTGCCAATCTAATAGCTCAGACAGGCCAATGACAGCAGGGCTCAGGAGTGTTCAGTAAATGCTATTTCAACTGGATCTGGTATGGAGGGACAAAATTAGTTTTCCAATCCCATCCAATCACCTAGGCTCTCAGCTTTCACTGTGGCCAGATGGGTTCAATGGGCTGAACAAGTTCCAAACCACCAACACTGTTAGCCACAGAGAGGAGGAGGAGGAGAAGGACAGAGTATCAACTATCGTCCCAAATGGCACCCTATTCACTATGTAGTGCACTACTTTTGACTTTCGACCAGAGCCCCATGGGCCCTTTATAGGGAATAGGGTGCCATTTGGGATGCAGACAGTGCATCTCTTGTCTGCTTCTGACAAAGCTGTCATCCTCCCAGACAGACAGAGAAGGAAATTACATGTGGGTCGTAGTGGGCCCCTGGCAGGACACATACACACACACACACACACACACACACACACACACACACACACACACACTGGAGGGAGGCCTATGATTAGAAGGTCAAGCTTGTAGCAGAACTCCCGTCCAGCTGTGACAGTTGATCTGATCTGAGTGACGGCTCTGTCTGATGGTATGTTCTGTAGCCAGACCTGGGTTCAAGTAGTATTTGTTTCCTTTCAAATAGTTTAGCTGTGCTTGAATGAGCTTTGCATGGAACCAATGGAATAGTCCCAAAAGCGTAAAACCCTGCACATCTGGCACTCCAGAATCAAACCTAGGATAAGTGAAGTCAGATGATTAAATAGAAGAAGGCCATGAACACAGCCATTTACAGTGAGGGGAAAAAAGTATTTGATCCCCTGCTGATTTTGTACGTTTGCCCACTGACAAAGACATGATTTGTCACGGTTCAGACAGACGACCAGAGGACCACAATTGCGTCACACCAGAAAGTTTATTAAACTTAAGGGAAAAGGGAAGTAGGGAGTGAATGAAGGCTCCAGGGGTAACAGGGATCCCGTCCAATGCGCTGGGTCTGTGCCCCCCCCAGTGGCAGCGATGCGTCCTATGAAGCCGGTGGTGGGTGGTCCAGAAGTCCTGGGGGGGGGGAGACACAGACACAACAGGGCGGAATGAAACCAGGCAGCAGTACAGTTCAAGGGAAATCCAAAATACGTAGTAGCAAGGCAGAAGGCTGGTCAGAGTTACCGGGATTGAAGAGTAGTCAGGAGTCGTAATGGCAGAAGCAGGCCTGGATCTCCTGAGGCAGAAGAGTATCCAAAAAACAGGCAGGTCCGGGGTCACAAAACCAGGGTGAGCCAGAAGCGCGAGCAAACAGGTTCGGGTGTGAGCTTTGCAGACGATCTGACACCGGAGAGCTGAAAGACAGGGCCTTAAATACTGGGAGAGGTTAGTGGGTAATGCAGCGCAGCTGGCAGAGTAATTAGAGCCGAGCAGAGCAGGGACAGGTGGAGCTAGTTAGGCTGAGTAGAGAGAGGGAGGTGAGCAGAGTGGAAGCAAATTAAGGTGGTAACCCGGTGGAGTGAGAGGGCTCATGACAGAACCCCCAAGGGACGGCCCCAGAAGTCCCAAGAGCAACACCACGCCGGGGCGGAGGAGGGAGCCGGAGGAGGGCTAGAACTCCTCCGAACGGTCCAGTGAACGTCCTCATCCTCGGAGGAAGCCGGAGGGCCGTGGTCGGGGAGATGGGACAGGTCCCGAGACAGGATCAGGCACAGGACAGGAAGCCGAGCGGGCCGGACGGTTAGGGACCCCTCTGGGGCGGCCCCTACGGATTGCAGGTTGATCAGGATGCCGTTGGTGGAAAGCGGTGATGAGAGTCCTATCCACAATCCGACTAGCTGGCACCCAGGTCCTTTCCTCAGGTCCATAGCCCTCCCAGTCAATGAGGTACTGGAGACCCCTACCCCTCCGTCTGGACCGAAGCAGGCGGCGGACGGTGTAAACCAGACCACCATCGGCTGAGCCGTGGAGGAGGAGGACCAGGCGCAGCAGGGACCAGCGGACTCTCATGGATGGGCTTAATCTTAGACACATGGAAAGTGGGGTGCACCCTCAGGGAATTAGGCAGTTGGAGCCGGACAGCAGTTGGGCTAATCACTCTTATGATAGGGAATGGGCCAATGAACCGAGGTGCCAGCTTCTGCGACTCCACCCTGAGTGGCAGGTTCTTCGATGACAACCACACCCTTTGACCAACATGGTAGGTGGGAGCAGGAATTCTCCGACGGTTGGCCCCGGTAGTGTAGCTGGCAACGGACCTGAGGAGTGTGGCTCGGGCTTGTGACCAGGTGCGGCGACATCGACGGGCAAAAGCAAGTGCCGATGGGCAAGTAACCTCCTCCTCCTGGCTGGCAAATAGAGGAGGCTGGTATCCATAAACACATTGGAAAGGGGACATACCGATGGCAGAGCAGGTCAGAGAATTGTGTGCGTACTCCACCCATGTCAATTGCTGCGACCAGGAGTGGGGGTTGCGTGAAGTCATGCATCGCAGTGCCTTCTCGAGCTCCTGATTAGCCCGCTCTGACTGCCCATTGGATTGGGGATGGAATCCGGAAGTCAGACTGACTGTGGCTCCCAGCAGGTGACAGAACTCCTTCCAAAAGCGGAGGAGAATTGTGGACCACGGTCAGAAACAACATCCCTTGGCAGTCCGTGGATCCGGAAGACGTGTTCCAGGACCACCTGGGCGGTCTCCTTGGCGGTTGGGAGCTTGGGGAGGGGAATGAAGTGTGCCATCTTGCTGAAACGGTCAACGATGGTGAGAATGACGGTCATGCCACTTGAAGGGGGGCAGCCCCGTGACAAAGTCAAGGGCGATGTGAGACCAGGGACGTCTGGGCACAGGCAGGGGCTGCAGCAATCCGGCTGGGGGCTGGCAGGACGACTTGTGTTGGTTGCAGATGGGGCAGGCTTGGACGAATTCCCGTACATCCTTCCTCAGAGAGGGCCACCAGAACCTCTGGGCGAGCAGGTTGTAAGTGCGGGTGGAGCCAGGGTGACAAGCTAGGCGGGAGTCATGTCCCCACTGAATGACCTGGGACCTCAGGTCTTCGGGGACAAAAAGGCGGTCAGCTGGGCAAGTGCTGGGACCTGGCTGGTTACGGAGAGCCTCCAGCACCTGTTCCTCAACAGCCCAGGTCAGAGCTGCAACGATGCAGGGACTTGGCAGAATCGACACAGGGTCCTTGGAGGGGGTGTCATCCTTCTGGAATTGACGGGAGAGGGCGTCTGGCTTGGTGTTGCGTGATCCAGGCCGGTATGACAGAGTGAAATTAAACCTGGTGAAGAACAGGGCCCAGCGGGACTGCCTGGAGTTCAACCGTTTGGCCGTGCGGATGTACTCCAAGTTCTTATGATCGGTCCAAACGAGAAATGGAATGGTGGACCCCTCCAGCCAGTGACGCCACTCCTCCAAGGCAAGTTTCACAGCCAGCAGCTCACGGTTCCCTATGTCGTAATTGCACTCAGAGGGGGACAACCGACGTGAGAAAAAGGCACAGGGATGGAGCTTCCTATCCTCCGCAGCCCACTGAGAAATCACAGCACCAACTCCCACATCCGAGGCGTCCACCTCCACAATGAATTGCCGGTCCACATCAGGCATCTGGAGGATGGGAGCGGAGGTGAACCTCACCTTGAGGGTACTGAAGGCTTTGTCGGCTGCTGGGGTCCAGGTGAAGGGTTGCTTGGTGCTGGTTAGAGCAGTGAGAGGGGCAGCAACGGTACTGTAGTTCCGGATAAACTTCCTATAGAAGTTAGCAAACCCCAGAAACTGTTGCAGCTTCTTTCTGTTCTCCGGAACTGGCCATGAAGTGACTGCTGATACTTTGGCAGGATCCATTTGGATACTTCCTTCTGCCACTATGTACCCCAGGAAGGCCACTGTCTTGACGTGAAACTCACATTTCTCTGCCTTGGCGTAGAGGGAATTCTCCAGAAGACGATGAAGGACTTGCTGGACATGGCGGGTGTGTTCAGACAGGTTTCTGGAGTAAATTAAGATGTCATCCAGGTAAACGAAGACAAACTTGTTTAACATGTCCCGCAGTACATCATTCACTAGAGCCTGGAACACAGCAGGAGCATTGGTGAGGCCAAAAGGCATAACCAGATACTCGTAGTGGCCTGTTGGTGTATTGAATGCGGTTTTCCATTCATCTCCCTCCCGGATCCGCACTAGGTGGTAAGCGTTTCTGAGATCCAACTTGGTAAAAACAGTGGCTCCCTGGAGCAACTCAAAAGCAGAGGTGAGCAGAGGCAGAGGGTAACGGTTTTCACTGTGATGTCGTTGAGTCCCCTGTAGTCGATGCAGGGCGAAGAGATCCGTCCTTCTTCCCCACAAAGAAGAAGCCAGCACCAGCAGGAGATGAAGATGAACGGATTAATCCTGCGGACAGAGAGCCATTGATGTAGTCCTCCATGGACTTTCTTTCAGGAGCAGACAACGAATAAAGACGACCCCCTTGGAGGAGCTGTTCCAGGGAGGAGGTCGATGGCACAGTCGTACGGTCGGTGAGGGGGCAGAGATGTGGCTCTTGCTTTGTTAAACACCTCTCTGAGACCATGGTAGCATTCTGGGACATTGGAGAGGTCAGGAGCGGAGTTAGTAGGTACTGGCCGAGGGGGTAGTGCGGCAGCAAGCAGGCAGGTTCGGTGGCAGTCCTCTCCCCACTCCCTGATCACCCCGGTCACCCAGTCGAGCTGAGGGTTGTGCCGGGCGGAGCCATGGGTAACCCAGGATGAGGGGTTGGCCTGGAGAGGGGAGCAGGTGAAACTGGATAGTTTCTTGATGGTTTCCGGACAGACCCATCGAGACCGGGGCCGTGACATGAGTGACCGATCCGAGTAAGTGTCCGTCCAGTGCCCGGGCAGGAATAGGAGGTGTCAAACGGAGGTTCTCCAGTCCCAGTTGGCGTGCCAGCTTGATGTCCATTATGTTGGCTTCGGGCGCCAGAATCCACCAGAGCAGCCAGGGTGTGAGTTGAGTCAGAGAGGCGGAGGTGAACTTGCAGCAGGGGTTTGCGGTCGGAGGACTGGATGGTCATTGAACTCAACCGGACTCCCCCTACGCCCGGTGAGCTTCGGCCCTTTAAAGGGCAGGTTACCACACGATGTCCATCACCTCCACAATAGAGGCAGAGGTTTGAGGTGAAGCGGCGCTGGCGCTCTGCAGGAGTGAGGAGGCTCGCCCAATCTCCATAGGCTCAGACTGATCAAGCTGACCTGGGTGAGTGGCAGTAGATGACAGGAGCCCAGTCGGATCTCTCCGAATGCCGGTAGTAGGTGGACCTTGGCGCCCCCCTCTCACGACTACGGGTCTGTATCCTTCTGTCGATCCTGACAGTCAGTGCGATGGCTTCATCAAGAGTGGAAGGCAGTTCATGGGAGACCAACTCGTCCTTGATATAGTCAGCCAAACTATGGAAGAACGCGTCCACCAACGATGGTGTGTTCCAAGAACTTCGTCTAGCCAGGGTTCGGAAGTCGATGGAATGGTCTGCGACTGTACGTCTGCCTTGTCGAATACTGAACAGTTCACGAGACGCCTCTGCGGTGGGTGAATCCAGGTCAAACACCTTCAGCATCTCCTCAGCAAACAGGTCGAAGGTTGCACATGCGGGGGGTTTGACGTTCGAACTCTGCTGTTCCCCAGAGTCGAGCTCGGCCCGTCAGGTGAGTGATGGCATACCCAACTTTAGCCCCCTCCGTGGCGAAGGTCCTTGGCTGCAAGGAGAACTGAAGTCGGCAGCTAGTCAGGAATGGCCGGACCTGGGTTGAATCGCCGTTGAACCGCTCGGGGTTTCCAATCTTGGGTTCCGGAGCAGCGGCTGCAATGACCGGGGCAGGTAACTCGGGGGCTGGGCTGGTGGGCAGACTGGCTGGGGTAAGGTTGGTGAGGAGTTGAATGATCATGGCGAGTTGTTGTTGCTGCTGCTGGAACTGCTGCTCATGCTCATCGGTTTCCATGTCGGGGAAAGTGTGCGCTGAGTCCATAATGGTCAGATCGTACTGTCACGGTTCAGACAGACGACCAGAGGACCACAATTGCGTCACACCAGAAAGTTTATTAAACTTAAGGGAAAAGGGAAGTAGGGAGTGAATGAAGGCTCCAGGGGTAACAGGGATCCCGTCCAATGCGCTGGGTCTGTGCCCCCCAGTGGCAGCGATGCGTCCTATGAAGCCGGTGGTGGGTGGTCCAGAAGTCCTGGGGGGAGACACAGACACAACAGGGCGGAATGAAACCAGGCAGCAGTACAGTTCAAGGGAAATCCAAAATACGTAGTAGCAAGGCAGAAGGCTGGTCAGAGTTACCGGGATTGAAGAGTAGTCAGGAGTCGTAATGGCAGAAGCAGGCCTGGATCTCCTGAGGCAGAAGAGTATCCAAAAACAGGCAGGTCCGGGGTCACAAAACCAGGGTGAGCCAGAAGCGCGAGCAAACAGGTTCCGGGTGTGAGCTTTGCAGACGATCTGACACCGGAGAGCTGAAAGACAGGGCCTTAAATACTGGGAGAGGTTAGTGGGTAATGCAGCGCAGCTGGCAGAGTAATTAGAGCCGAGCAGAGCAGGGACAGGTGGAGCTAGTTAGGCTGAGTAGAGAGAGGGAGGTGAGCAGAGTGGAAGCAAATTAAGGTGGTAACCCGGTGGAGTGAGAGGGCTCATGACATGATTAGTCTATAATTTTAATGGTAGGTTTATTTGAACAGTGAGAGACAGAATAACAACAACAAAAATCCAGAAAAACGCATGTCAAAAATGTTATAAATTGATTGCATTTTAACGAGGGAAATAAGTATTTGACCCCTCTGCAAAACATGACTTAGTACTTAGGGCAAAATCCTTGTTGGCAATCACAGAGGTCAGACGTTTCTTGTAGTTGGCCACCAGGTTTGCACACATCTCAGGAGGGATTTTGTCCCACTCCTCTTTGCAGATCTTCTCCAAGTCATTAAGGTTTCGAGGCTGACGTTTGGCAAATTGAACCTTCAGCTCCCTCCACAGATTTTCTATGGGATTAAGGTCTGGAGACTGGCTAGGCCACTCCAGGACCTTAATGTGCTTCTTCTTGAGCCACTCCTTTGTTGCCTTGGCCGTGTGTTTTGGGTCATTGTCATGCCGGAATACCCATCCACGACCCATTTTCAATGCCCTGGCTGAGGGAAGGAGGTTCTCACCCAAGATTTGACGGTACATGGCGCCGTCCATCGTCCCTTTGATGCGGTGAAGTTGTCCTGTCCCCTTAGCAGAAAAACACCCCCAAAGCATAATGTTTCCACCTCCATGTTTGATGGTGGGGATGGCGTTCTTAGGGTCATAGGCAGCATTCCTCCTCCTCCAAACATGGCGAGTTGAATTGATGCCAAATAGCTCGGTTTTGGTCTAATCTGACCACAACACTTTCACCCAGTTCTCCTCTGAATCATTCAGATGTTCATTGGCAAACTTCAGACGGGCCTGTATATGTGCTTTCTTGAGCAGGGGGACCTTGCGGACGCTGCAGGATTTCAGTCCTTCACGGCGTAGTGTGTTACCAATTGTTTTCTTGGTGACTATGGTCCCAGCTGCCTTGAAATCATTGACAAGATCCTCCCGTGTAGTTCTGGGCTGATTCCTCACCGTTCTCATGATCATTGCAACTCCACGAGGTGAGATCTTGCATGGAGCCCCAGGCCGAGGGAGATTGACAGTTATTTTGTGTTTCTTCCATTTGCGAATAATCGCACCAACTGTTGTCACCTTCTCACCAAGCTGCTTGGCGATGGTCTTGTAGCCCATTCCAGCCTTGTGTAGGTCTACAATCTTGTCCCTGACATCCTTGGAGAGCTCTTTGGTCTTGGTCATGGTGGAGAGTTTGGAATCTGATTGATTGATTGCTTCTGTGGACAGGTGTCTTTTATACAGGTAACGAGCTGAGATTAGGAGCACACTCTTAAAGGGAGTGCGCCTAATCTCAGCTTGTTACCTGTATAAAAGACACCTGGGAGCCAGAAATCTTTCTGATTGAGAGGGGGTCAAATACTTATTTCCCTCATTAAAATGCAAATCAATTTATAACATTTTTGACATGCGTTTTTCTGGATTTTGTTGTTGTTATTCTGTCTCTCACTGTTCAAATAAAACTACCATTAAAATTATAGACTGATCATTTCTTTGTCAGTGGGCAAACGTACAAAATCAGCAGGGGATCAAATACTTTTTTCCCTCACTGTACATAAATGGAGGGAGCACAACTTCTCCTTCTCTTATCTGTCTGCACAGTAGTGTAAGAAACTACACCTAGTGAATAATTGAAATGTTTGGCTGGAGGCCTCAGTCCATTAACCTTCACTGTTCTCATTTTTCTCTGAACTTCTAGGATCATATAGACGGATCCTATAGACATAGATGCATGTACAATGCACACAGCTTCTAGAACTCCCCCTATCACGACTAGTTGTACTTACTCTACTCTTCCTTAGCAAAGCATCAGACCTGTCAGACTAACAGCATTCAAGCTTTATCCACACTAGGACCTGTTTACTAGGGAGCTTTATCCACACTTTGGCCAGGTTTACTAGGGAGCTTTATCCACACTGGGACCGGGTTACTAGGGAGCTTTATCCACACTGGGCCAGGTTTACTAGAGAGATTTATCCACACTGGGCCAGGTTTACTAAGGAGCTTTATCCACACTGGGCCAGGTTTACTAGGGAGATCTATCCACACTGGGCCAGGTTTACTAAGGAGCTTTATCCACACTGGGCCAGGTTTACTAGGGAGATCTATCCACACTGGGCCAGGTTTACTAAGGAGCTTTATCCACACTGGGCCAGGTTTACTAGGGAGATCTATCCACACTGGGCCAGGTTTACTAAGGAGCTTTATCCACACTGGGCCAGGTTTACTAGGGAGCTTTATCCACACTAGTTTACTAGGGAACTTAATCCACACTGGGACTGGTTTACTAGGGAGCTTTATCCACACTAGTTTACTAGGGAACTTAATCCACACTGGGACTGGTTTACTAGGGAGCTTTATCCACACTAGTTTACTAGGGAGCTTTATCCACACTGGGACTGGTTTACTAGGGGGCTTTATCCACACTGAGACCGGGTTACTAGGGAGCTTTATCCACACTGGGATAAAACAAAGTGAAATGGAAAGGCACTACATAAACTTGTCCAATAAGAAGGCAGATTTTCAAAGACAGATTTTCGTTTTCCCTATTGAAAATGACCTGATATGAGCCTCCCTTACCCCCTCCCCGAGGACCCAATCTCAAATTGTAGTCTATTCAAGGTTTAATAAGGCTTCTAGAGTTTGTAATTTCCTATTTAAAATGTCAGACTTGATTTACCATAATGAAAAATACATCAAACCCTACAAAAATGTCCATTAATTATAATCCACAAAAGAATTCATATTTCCTATTGCTGCAGGATTCTGTTTCTGCTGCGAGAAGCAGGGTTCTACTGTATGTAATGTGTGGTGGGAGGGTGGGTGATGGGTACCTAAAACTGAGTGGTTAATTCTAAGAGGTGTTGAGGTATGAGATCACTACCGCATTGAGCCAGGGCAGGGTCGGGAAGGGTATGTGTGTATGTGCGTGAGTGGGTGCATGCATGTGTGTGTGTGTGTGTGTGATGGTGGGGGAGTGGTGAAATACCTAAAGAAGCTGTGGTCTTTCAATCAAGACATAATACATTATTGAACACATTCATTATTTCCTTAATGATGGCTAGAGCTGAGTTAGAGGCTCTATGACTGCTGACTAGGTACATAGTAAAGTACATGCAATCTCTCTCTCTCTCTCTTTCTCTTTCAATTCAATTCAAAGGGGCTTTATTGGCATGGGAAACATATGTTTATATTGCCAAAGCAAGTGAAATAAACAATAAACAAAAGTGAGAAGAAACAAATGAAACAACATCAACCTCCCTCCCTCCCTCCCTCCCTCCCTCCCTCCCTCCCTCTTTCTCCCTCCCTCCCTCCCTCCCTCCCTCGCTATTATTCATTAATCACATTGGGAAGAATATTTGTATTTATTAAGGATCCCCATTAGTTCCTGCCAAGGCAGCAGCTACTCTTCCTGGGGTCCAGTAAAAATTAAGGCAGTTATATACACATTTTTAAACATTACAATACATTTCACAACACATTAAGTGTATGCCTTCAGGCCACTACTCTACTACCACATACCTACAACACAAAATCCATGTGTATGTGTGTGTATAGTGCATATGTTATCATCCTCACTAAGTGCAAGGATGTCGGGAGAGGTCGTGTTTTTCTCTAGCTGGAGGTAAGCAGGAGGTAAGCTTCTCATATGGTGTTGAGTAAAGCTTAACCATGTTTTAGATCGTAGGTAGGTAGTTAGCTGTAGTTAGGTATTGTATTTATTATAGGTTAGTATTGTTGTTATTGTAGGTTTCCGTAGGTAATTGTAGGTTAGTATCGAAGCACGAGGCTAGCTAGCTAGCGGGTTGCTACTGGTATCGATTAGCAACGCTGGAGAGCTGTTTCCAAATGTTAATGTAGTCCTAGCCAACGTAGGTAGGTAGTTAGCTGTAGTTAGGTATTGTATTTATTATAGGTTAGTATTGTTGTTATTGTAGGTTTCCGTAGGTAATTGTAGGTTAGTATCAAAGCACGAGGCTAGCTAGCTAGCGGGTAGCTACTGGTATCGATTAGCAACGCTGGAGAGCTGTTTCCAAATGTTAATGTAGTCCTAGCCAACGTTTAATTTTTGCTGCGTTATGCGTTATGAAAGGAACTAGACACGGACTTGAATTATCTGTTTAGTGTGCTAACACACTCTTGGCAGTTTGTCGTAACCAAGTATTGATGCTAAATTGTGTGTTAATGGATGCTAGCTTGCAGGTTAGCTACGGCGTCATAGCTAAGCATCGTGGGTTGTTGTGGGTAGTTACTGTGTCCTGGCAGTGCCGGCTGTAGCACGAAGCGAGCTACCTAGCCGTTTTTCGAACTGAGTTAGAGTCAACACAATAGCCATTGTGTGCCGGGTGTAGCACGAAGCTAGCCAGCTAGCCGTTCTTCAAACAAAGTCAACACAGTGGCCATTGCTAGCTGGATTAGCTACTACCAGCTTAACTGTACGGTAGTAGCTAAATACAATATACTTGTCCTAGCTAGCCAATGTCTAATCATTGCTGTGTCATGAAAGGAACTTGACACAGACACGAATGATCTGTTTAGTGTGTTATCACACTATTGGTGGTTTGTTGTGACCAAGTGTTGGTGCTATACGGTGTGTTATTGTTACTGGATGCTAGCTTGCTAGTTAGCTATGGTGTCATAGTTGAATAAAGTGGGTTGAGTCTATTCCTTTAAACATTGAACCGCTGTGGTTCACAACAATTCTGATTTCTAAAGGTGGAAGTTGGGAGAGTTTTTGTTCGGGTGGTTCAGTGAAATAATTTTAGTTTCTGAGGTAGAAGTTTTGGTGAGGGAGGTCCTGCTCTCTCCGCTCCCAGATGCTCAGCTCATTTCATTCTGATCTCCTCTGCATTTTTGTAGCCATTTGCTACAGCCTGTCAACTATGCCTCTGCCTATCCCTGTTCTCTCCTCTCTGCACAGGCTACACAAACGCACCACACCGCGTGGCTGCTGCCTCTCTAACCTGGTGGTCCCTGCACGCACCACCCACGTGGAGTTCCAGGTCGCAGGCAGCCTCTGGAACTGCCGTTCTGCTGCCAACAAAGCTGACTTCATCCCAGCCTATGCCAACCTCCAGTCCCTCGACTTCCTGGCGCTGACGGAAACATGGATCACCACTGAAAACACTGCTACTCCTACTGCTCTCTCCTCGTCTGACCATGTGTTCTCACATACCCCGAGAGCATCTGGTCAGAGGGGTGGTGGTACAGGAATCCTCATCTCTCCCAAGTGGACATTCTCAATTTTTCCCCTAACCCATCTGTCTATCTCCTCATTTGAATTCCATGCTGTCACAGTCACTAGCCCATTTAAGCTTAATATCCTTGTCATCTATCGCCCTCCAGGTTCCCTTGGAGAGTTCATCAATGAGCTTGACGCCTTGATAAGTTCCTTCCCTGAGGATGGCTCACCCCTCACAGTTTTGGGGGATTTCAACCTCCCTATGTCCACATTTGACTCATTTCTCTCTGCCTCCTTCTTTCCACTCCTCTCCTCTTTTGACCTCACCCTCTCACCGTCCCCCCTACTCACAAGGCAGGCAATACGCTTGACCTCATCTTCACTAGATGCTGCTCCTCTACTAATCTCACTGCAACTCCCCTCCAAGTCTCTGACCACTACTTTGTTTCCTTTTCTCTCTCGCTCTCCTCCCACACTACTCACTCTGCCCCTACACAGATGGTAATGCGCCGCCGCAACCTTCGCTCTCTCTCTCCCACTACTCTCTCCTCTTCCATCCTATCATCTCTTCCCTCTGCTCAATCCTTCTCCCTCCAATCTCCTGATTCTGCCTCCTCAACCCTCCTCTCCTCCCTTTCTGCATCCTTTGACTCTCTGTGTCCCCTATCCTCCCGGCCGGCTCGGCCCTCCCCTCCAGCTCCGTGGCTTGATGACTCATTGCGAGCTCACAGAACAGAGCTCCGGGCAGCGGAGCGGAAATGGAAGAAAACTAAACTCCCTGCCGACCTGGCTTCTTTTCACTCCCTCCTCTCTACATTTTCTTCATCTGTTTCTGCTGCTAAGGCCACCTTCTACCACTCTAAATTCCAAGCATCTGCCTCTAACCCTAGGAAGCTCTTTGCCACATTTTCCTCCCTCCTGAATCCTCCCCCCCCTCCTCTCTCTGTGGATGACTTCGTCAACCACTTTGAAAAGAAGGTTGACGACATCCGATCCTCGTTTGTTAAGTCTAATGACACTGTTGGTCCTGCTCACACTGCCCTACCCTATGCTCTGACTTCTTTCTCCCCTCTCTCTCCAGATAAAATCCTGCGACTTGTGACTGCAGGCCGCCCAACAACCTGCCCGCTTGACCCCATCCCCTCCTCTCTTCTCCAGACCATCTCCGGTGACCTTCTCCCCTACCTCACCTCGCTGATCAACTCATCCTTGACCGCTGGTCATGTCCCTTCCATCTTCAAGAGAGCGAGAGTTGCTCCCCTTCTCAAAAAACCAACACTCGACCCCACTGATGTCAACAACTACAGACCAGTATCCCTTCTTTCTTTTCTTTCCAAAACTATTGAGCGTGCCGTCTTTAGCCAACTCTCTTGCTATCTCTCTCAGAATGACCTTCTTGATCCAAACCAATCAGGTTTCAGGACTGGTCATTCAACTGAGACTGCTCTTCTCTGTGTCACGGAGACTCTCCGCACTGCTAAAGCTAACTCTCTCTCCTCTGCTCTTGTCCTTCTAGACCTGTCTGCTGCCTTTGATACTGTGAACCATCAGATCCTCCTCTCCACCCTCTCCGAGCTGGGCATCTCCGGCGCGGCTCACTCCTGGATTGCGTCCTACCTGACCGGTCGCTCCTACCAAGTGGCGTGGCGAGAAGCTGTCTCCGCACCACGCGCTCTCACCACTGGTGTCCCCCAGGGCTCAGTTCTAGGCCCTCTCCTTTTCTCCCTATACACCAAGTCACTTGGCTCTGTCATATCCTCACATGGCCTTTCATATCATTGCTACGCTGACGATACACAACTAATCTTCTCCTTTCCCCCTTCTGATAACCAGGTGGCGAATCGCATCTCTGCATGTCTGGCAGACATATCAGTATGGATGACGGATCACCACCTCAAGCTGAACCCTGGCAAGACGGAGCTGCTCTTCCTCCCGGGGAAGGACTGCCCGTTCCATGATCTCGCCATCACGGTTGACAACTCCGCCGTGTCCTCCTCCCAGAGTGCGAAGAGCCTAGGCGTGACCCTGGACAACACCCTGTCGTTCTCCGCCAACATCAAGGCGGTGACCCGCTCCTGCAGGTTCATGCTCTACAACATTCGGAGAGTACGACCCTGCCTTACACAAGAAGCGGCACAGGTCCTAATCCAGGCACTTGTCATCTCCCGTCTGGACTACTGCAACTCGCTGTTGGCTGGCCTCCCTGCCTGTGCCATTAAACCCCTACAACTCATCCAGAATGCCGCAGCCTGTCTGGTGTTCAACCTTCCCAAGTTCTCTCACGTCACCCCCCTCCTCCGCACACTCCACTGGCTTCCAGTTGAAGCTCGCATCCGCTACAAGACCATGGTGCTTGCCTATGGAGCAGTGAGGGGAACGGCACCTCTGTACCTTCAGGCTCTGATCAGTCCCTACACCCAAACGAGGGCATTGCGTTCATCCACCTCTGGCCTGCTGGCTCCCCTTCCTCTGTGGAAGCATAGCTCCCCCTCAGCCCAGTCAAAACTGTTCGCTGCTCTGGCACCCCAATGGTGGAACAAGCTCCCTCACGACGCCAGGACAGCGGAGTCACTCACCACCTTCCGGAGACATTTGAAACCCCACCTCTTTAAGGAATACCTGGGATAGGATAAAGTAATCCTTCTAACCCCCCCCCCAAATTGTAAAGTGGTTATCCCACTGGCTATAGGGTGAACGTACCAATTTGTGAGTCGCTCTGGCTAAGAGCGTCTGCTAAATGACGTTAATGTGCCCTTGAGCAAGGCACTTGACCCTAATTGCTCCTGTAAGTCGCTCTGGTTAAGAGCGTCTGCTAAATGACTAAAATGTAATGTAAAAATATGTACAGTGGGGAGAACAAGTATTTGATACACTGCCGATTTTGCAGGTTTTCCTACTTACAAAGCATATAGAGGTCTGTAATTTTTATCATAGGTACACTTCAACTGTGAGAGACGGAATCTAAAACAAAAATCCAGAAAATCACATTGTATGATTTTTAAGAAAATTAATTTGAATTTTATTGCATGACATAAGTATTTGATACATCAGAAAAGCTGAATGTAATATTTGGTACAGAAACCTTTGTTTGCAATTACAGAGATCATACGTTTCCTGTAGGTCTTGACCAGGTTTGCACACACTGCAGCAGGGATTTTGGCCCACTCCTCCATACAGACCTTCTCCAGATCCTTCAGGTTTCGGGGCTGTCGCTGGGCAATACGGACTTTCAGCTCCCTCCGAAGATTTTCTATTGGGTTCAGGTCTGGAGACTGGCTAGGCCACTCCAGGAACTTGAGGTTTTTGGCCAAGATCTCGCGATACATGGCCCCATCCATCCTCCCCTCAATATGGTGCAGTCGTCCTGTCCCCTTTGCAGAAAAGCATCCCCAAAGAAGGATGTTTCCACCTCCATGCTTCACGGTTGGGATGGTGTTCTTGGGGTTGTACTCATCCTTCTTCTTCCTCCAAACACGGCGAGTGGAGTTTAGACCAAAAAGGTCTATTTTTGTCTCATCAGACCACATTACCTTCTCCCATTCCTCCTCTGGATCATCCAGATGGTCATTGGCAAACTTCAGACGGGCCTGGACATGCGCTGGCTTGAGCAGGGGGACCTTGCGTGCGCTGCAGGATTTTAATCCATGACGGAGTGTGTTACTAATGGTTTTCTTTGAGACTGTGGTCCCAGCTCTCTTCAGGTCATTGACCAGGTCCTGCCATGTAGTTCTGGGCTGATCCCTCACCTTCCTCATGATCATTGATGCCCCACGAGGTGAGATCTTGCACGGAGCCCCAGACCGAGAGTGATTGACCGTCATCTTGAACATCTTCCATTTTTCTAATAATTGTGCCAACAGTTGTTGCCTTGTCACCAAGCTGCTTGCCTATTGTCCTGTAGCCCATCCCAGCCTTGTGCAGGTCTACAATTGTATCCCTGATGTCCTTACACAGCTCTCTGGTCTTGGCCATTGTGGAGAGGTTGGAGTCTGTTTGATTGATTCTCCCCACTGTATGTGTGTGTGTATGCATGTGTCTGTGCCTGTGTGTGTTTTCTCCCTTCACAGTCCCCGCTGTTCCATAAGGTGTTTTTTTTATTTTGTTCTGTAATCAAATTTTACTGCCTGAATGAGCTACTTGATGTGGAATAAGAGTTCCATGTAGTCATGGCTCTATGTAGTACTGTGCGCCTCCCATAGTCTGTTCTGGACTAGGGGACTGTGAAGAGACCTCTGGTGGTATGTCTTGTGGGGTATGCATGGGGGTCTGAGCTGTGTGCTAGTAGGTTAAACAGACGGCTTGGTGCATTCAAAATGTCAATACTTCTCACAAATACAAGTGGTGATGAAGTCAATCGCTCCTCTACTTTGAGCCAGGAGAGATTTACATGCATATTATTAATGTTAGCTCTCTGTGTACATTTAAGGGCCAGCCGTGCTGCCCTGTTCTGGGACAATTGTAATTTTCCTAAGTCCCTCTTTGTGGCACCTGACCACACGACTGAACAGTAGTCCAGGTGCGACAAAACTAGGGCCTGTAGGACCTGCCTTGTTGATAGCGTTGTTAAGAAGGCAGAGCAACGCTTTATTTTGGACAAACATCTCCCCATCTTAGCTACTGTTGCATTAATATGTTTTGACCATGACAGTTTACAATCCAGGGTTACTCCAAGCAGTTTAATCTCCTCAACTTGCTCAATTTCCACATTACTCATTACAAGATGTAGATGAGGTTTAGGGTTTAGTGAATGATTTGTTCCAAATGCAATGCTTTTAGTTCATGAAATATGTAGTACTAACTTATTTATTGCCACCCATTCTGAAACTGACTGCAGCTCTTTGTTAAGTGTTGCAGTGATTTCACTTGCTGTGGTAGCTGGTGTGTACAGTGTTGAGTCATCACCATACATAGACATACAGGCTTTACTCAGAGCCAGTCGCAGGTCATTAGTAAAGATTGAAAAAAGGAAGGGGCCTAAACAGCTGCCCTGGGGAATGCATGACTCTACCTGGATTATGTTGGAGAGGCTTCCATTAAATGTGTTCTGTTAGACAAATAACTCTCGATCCACAATATAGCAGGGGATGTAAAGTCTAACAAAACAGCCCCCACAATCTTTTTATAATCAATTTCTCTCAGCCAATCATCAGTCATTTGTGTAAGTGTAGTACACGTTGAATGCCCTTCCCTATACGTGTGCTGAAAATAGCATTGTATCTGGCCAACAGTTTACTAAGGGTTGGTAACAGGCTGATTGGTCGGCTGTTTGAGCCAGTAAAGGGTGCTTTGCTATTCTTGGGTAGCGGAATTACTTTTTGTTCCCTCCAGGGCACACACTTTCCTGTAGGCTTAGATTGAAGAGATGGCAAATAGAAATGGCAATATTGTCCGCTATCATCCTCAGTAATTTTCATCAAGCCACGGGGATTTAACAGTTTTTACAATCATTTTCTTAATGGGTGCAAGCTTATTGGTAACTGGAATATGCAATTTCATAAATGTGTTAAGTGCATTGTCTGGTTGCTCCTCAACTTGCTCAATTTCCACATTACTCATTACAAGATGTAGATGAGGTTTAGGGTTTAGTGAATGATTTGTTCCAAATGCAATGCTTTTAGTTCATGAAATATTTAGTACTAACTTATTTCTTGCCACCCATTCTGAAACTGACTGCAGCTCTTTGTTAAGTGTTGCAGTGATTTCACTTGCTGTGGTAGCTGGTGTGTACAGTGTTGAGTCATCACCATACATATACATACAGGCTTTACTCAGAGCCAGTGGCAGGTCATTAGTAAAGATTGAA
>NC_059215.1:49602988-49715488 GCF_020615455.1 Coregonus clupeaformis | reverse complement strand
CCTCCCTCTCCTCATCCTCCCTCTCCTCATCCTCCCTCATCCTCATCCTCCCTCTCCTCATCCTCTCCTCATCCTGTCCTCATCCTCCCTCTCCTCATCCTCCCTCTCCTCATCCTCCCTCTCCTCATCCTCTCCTCATCCTCCCTCTCCTCATCCTCTCCTCATCCTCTCCTCATCCTCCCTCTCCTCATCCTCTCCTCATCCTCCCTCTCCTCATCCTCCCTCTCCTCATCCTCCCTCTCCTCATTTTCCCTCTCCTCATCCTCCCTCTCCTCATCCTCCCTCTCCTCATCCTCCCTCTCTTCATCCTCCCTCTCCTCATCCTCTCCTCATCCTCCCTCTCCTCATCCTCTCCTCATCCTCTCCTCATCCTCCCTCTCCTCATCCTCTCCTCATCCTCCCTCTCCTCATCCTCTCCTCATCCTCCCTCTCCTCATCCTCCTTCTCCTCATCCTCCCTCTCCTCATCTTCCCTCTCCTCATCCTCCCTCTCCTCATCCTCCCTCTCCTCATCCTCCCTCTCTTCATCCTCTCTCTCCTCATCCTCCCTCTCCTCATCTTCCCTCTCCTCATCTTCCCTCTCTTCATCCTCCCTCTCCTCATCCTCTCCTCATCCTCCCTCTCCTCATCTTCCCTCTCTTCATCCTCCCTCTCCTCATCCTCTCCTCATCCTCCCTCTCCTCATCCTCCCTCTCCTCATCCTCCCTCTCCTCATCCTCACTCTCTTCATCCTCCCTCTCCTCATCCTCCCTCTCCTCATCTTCCCTCTCCTCATCTTCCCTCTCCTCATCCTCCCTCTCCTCATCCTCCCTCTCCTCATCCTCTCCTCATCCTCTCCTCATCCTCTCCTCATCCTCCCTCTCCTCATCCTCTCCTCATCCTCTCCTCATCCTCCCTCTCCTCATCCTCCCTCATCCTCCCTCTTCTCATCCTCTTCTCATCCTCTCCTCATCCTCTCCTCATCCTCCCTCTCCTCATCCTCTCCTCATCCTCTCCTCCTCCTCCCTCTCCTCATCCTCTCCTCATCCTCTCCTCATCCTCTCCTCATCCTCTCCCCATCCGCCCTCTCCTGATCCTCACTCTCCTCATCCTCTCCTCATCCTCACTCTCCTCATCCTCCCTCTTCCCATCATCCCTCCCGCTCCCTGTTCCTCACTACAGAAAGCACTGAGGATCCAACAAGACTTTAGACAGGAGAACCACCTCAGAGAGACTGAATCCAGGGATATTTGGCTTGATGAAGGCAGCTCCAGAGATGGAACTCTTGTCTTGTAAAGTGATTCTCAGTAAGGGTGGGATAAATCTCCATACTGTATACGCCTTCATGGTTTCAGGTTCTGGCACAGGTCTGCTGTATCTGTTACTGGAGGACCTGAGTCTGACACTGTGTTAACATGCTGTATCTGTTACTGGAGGACCTGAGTCTGACACTGTGTGAAGAATAGTTTGCCTCAAATGTAAATGTAATTTCTCTATTTGATCACTCTAAATAGATCGATAGAAATAGATCAATAATGTAACCTTATCTACTTCACTGTTATTTGGCTTAAGATGGCTGTGATGCTGTTGGCTTAAGATGGCTGTGATGCTGATGGCTAAAGATGGCTGTGATGCTGTTGGCTTAAGATGGCTGTGATGCTGTTGGCTTAAGATGGCTGTGATGCTGTTGGCATAAGATGGCTGTGATGCTGTTGGCTTAAGATGGCTGTGATGCTGATGGCTAAAGATGGCTGTGATGCTGTTGGCTTAAGATGGCTGCGATGCTGTTGGCTTAAGATGGCTGTGATGCTGTTGGCTTAAGATGGCTGTGATGCTGTTGGCTTAAGATGGCTGTGATGCTGTTGGCTTAAGATGGCTGTGATGCTGATGGCTAAAGATGGCTGTGATGCTGTTGGCTTAAGATGGCTGTGATGCTGTTGGCTTAAGATGTCTGTGATGCTGTTGGCTTAAGATGGCTGTGATGCTGTTGGCTTAAGATGGCTGTGATGCTGTTGGCTAAAGATGGCTGTGATGCTGTTGGCTAAAGATGGCTTTGATGCTGTTGGCTTAAGATGGCTGTGATGCTGTTGGCTTAAGATGGCTGTGTACAAAATACTGAACGAGGCTGAGGCAGGGATCCTTTTCTCTCACAAACAGAGAGCACACACCTTTAAGCCACTTATTTCTTTATAGCCCTTTTCTTATGCAAAATAACTAATCAAATTAGATGCATGACACATTATGTACATTATATTACAGGCTACATATTTAGCCTTCCATTCTACAGCTCCCTTTCCCTTAGGGCCCCAGACTATTGTGAAGAGAGAGAAAATGTCCCATTCTCTCCCATTACCCCCGGCGATAGAGATGGGGTGAATTAGAGAGATTAGAGAGACTGAGGGGGAGAATGGAAGAGACGGAGAGAGAGAATGGAAGAGATGGAGAGAGAGAATGGGAGAGATGGAGAGAGAGAATGGGAGAGATGGAGAGAGAGAATGGGAGAGATGGAGAGAGAGAATGGGAGAGATGGAGAGAGAGAATGGAAGCAATCTTTGGTAGCTGTTCACATCTGGTCATTAAAGATGAGGAATTGTGTTGGTATTTAACCAGGCAGTCAGCAATGCAGAGGATATCCAATATAAGTCAGACATATGAGATGGGGGGGGGCTGCAACAAGAAGAATCAGGAGGCACACCCTGTGATTTTTCATTCCACGCACATTAGCACCTACAATACTATAGCCTGTGTGTGAAGTGGGCCAGTGCCCACTTTGAATTTTCTACTGCTCAAGAGTACCTGCACCTCTAATTGAATATTGGCTCTAAAATATGATGAGTACCGGGACCTAAATATAAAGAGTACCAGGACCCAAAATGAGTGCCGGCACCCACTGTATTTCGGTCCTCTTCATGCACTGACTATAGTTATTCACCTTGGTGAGTGAATACCTTGATAAACAATGCTCACTCATGACTAGAGTGGAATTTTACAGTGACATTTAGCAAGGCAGAGAGGCAGGGAAAAAGGTTCAAATGTACTAGTCATTCAGCACAACTAGAAAAGGTACATGTCCCGAAGAAAATGTGTGTGCTTGCTTCAGGTGTCTAAAAGTAATGTTATGCTTGTTGAAGAAGTAGTTTTTACTGCAGTATTAGGGCAACAACATAACCAGATGTAAAAGTCGTCATTGTTCTGCAGTGGAACAAAATATCTTATTTTATAAGATAAACTTTGTTATTCAGGTCATTGAATCCCACTTAATCCAAGTTGGTGAAAAGAGGATTAGAGTTAAAGAGCATAATTTGACTTAAAACAAAGACTGAGAAAAAGACAGAAGAGAGGATGAAGAGAAAACGAATCAGAGCTCTCTCATGGTCAACTTTAGAAATAGAGCTTCTGTCATAGTCAACTTTAGAAATAGAACTCTGTCAACGTCAACTTAAAAAATGGAGCTCTGTCATGGTCAACTTCAGAAATAGAGCTCTGTCATGGTCAACTTCAGAAATAGAGCTCTGTCATGGTGAATTTTAGAAATAGAGCTCTGTCATGGTCATCTGTCATGGTCAACTTTAGAAATAGATCTCTGTCAGGTTCAACTTTAGAAATGGAGTTCTGTTATTGTCAACTTTAGAAATGGAGATGTCTCATGGTCTTCTTTAGAAATAGAGCTCTGTCACGGTCAACTTTAGAAATGGATCTCTGTCATGGTCAACTTTAGAAATAGAGATCTGTCATTGTCAACTTTAAAAATTGAAATCTCTCATGGTCAACTTTAGAAATAGAGCTCTGGCATGGTCAACTTTAGAAATAGAGCTCTACATGGTCAACTTTAGAAATAGAGCTCTTCATGGTCAACTTTAGAAAAAGAGCTCTGTCATGGTCAACTTTAGAAATAGAGCTCTGTCATGGTCAACTTTAGAAATAGAGCTCTTCATGGTCAACTTTAGAAATAGAGCTCTGTCATGGTCATCTGTCATGGTCAACTTTAGAAATAGATCTCTGTCATGGTCAACTTTAGAAATGGAGCTCTGTCATGGTCAACTTTTGAAATATAGCTCTGACATGGTCAATAGAGCTCTATCAGGTTCAACTTTAGAAATGGAGCTCTACATGGTCAACTTTAGAAATAGAGCTCTTCATGGTCAACTTTAGAAAAAGAGCTCTGTCATGGTCAACTTTAGAAATAGAGCTCTGTCATGGTCAACTTTAGAAATAGAGCTCTGTCATGGTGAATTTTAGAAATAGAGCTCTGTCATGGTCATCTGTCATGGTCAACTTTAGAAATAGATCTCTGTCATGGTCAACTTTAGAAATGGAGCTCTGTCATGGTCAACTTTTGAAATATAGCTCTGACATGGTCAATAGAGCTCTATCAGGTTCAACTTTAGAAATGGAGCTCTGTCATAGTCAACTTTAGAAATTGAGATCTCTCATGGTCAACTTTAGAAATGGATCTCTGTCATGGTCAACTTTAGAAATAGAGCTCTGTCATTGCCAACTTTAAAAATGGAAATCTCTCATGGTCAACTTTAGAAATAGAGCTCTGGCATGGTCAACTTTAGAAATAGAGCTCTACATGGTCAACTTTAGAAATAGAGCTCTTCATGGTCAACTTTAGAAAAAGAGCTCTGTCATGGTCAACTTTAGAAAAAGAGCTCTATAATGGTCAACTTTAGAAATAGAGCTCTTCATGGTCAACTTTATAAAAAGAGCTCTGTCATGGTCAACTTTAGAAATGGAGCTCTGTCATGGTCAACTTTAGAAATAGAGCTCTTCATGGTCAACTTTAGAAAAAGAGCTCTGTCGTGGTCATCTTTAGAAATAGAGCTCTGTCATAGTCAACTTTAGAAATAGAGCTCTGTCATGGTCAACTTAAGAAATAGAGCTCTGTCATGGTCATCTGTCATGGTCAACTTTAGAAATGGAGCTCTGACATGGTCAACTTTGAAATATAGCTCTGCCATGGTCAATAGAGCTCTGTCATGGTCAACTTTAGAAATGGAGCTCTGTTATTGTCAACTTTAGAAATGGAGTTCTCTCATGGTCAACTTTAGAAATGGAGCTCTGTCATGGTCAACTTTAGAAATAGAGCTCTGTCATGGTCAACTTTAGAAATGGAGCTCTGACATGGTCAACTTTGAAATATAGCTCTGCCATGGTCAATAGAGCTCTGTCATGGTCAACTTAAGAAATAGAGCTCTGTCATGGTCATCTGTTATGGTCAACTTTAGAAATGGAGCTCTGTCATGGTCAACTTTAGAAATAGAGCTCTTCATGGTCAACTTTAGAAAAAGAGCTCTGTCGTGGTCATCTTTAGAAATAGAGCTCTGTCATAGTCAACTTTAGAAATAGAGCTCTGTCATGGTCAACTTAAGAAATAGAGCTCTGTCATGGTCATCTGTCATGGTCAACTTTAGAAATAGAGCTCTGTCATGGTCAACTTTAGAAATGGAGCTCTGACATGGTCAACTTTGAAATATAGCTCTGCCATGGTCAATAGAGCTCTGTCATGGTCAACCTTAGAAAAAGAGCTCTGTCATTGTCAACTTTAGAAATGGAGATCTCTCATGGTCAACTTTAGAAATAGAGCTCTGTCATGGTCAACTTTAGAAATAGAGCTCTGTCAACTTCAACTTTAGAAATGGATCTCTGTTATGGTCAATTTTAGAAACTCTGTCATGGTTAACCTAATTGTCCTAACTGCTACGTTAATTGTCTTAACCTGCTGTGTAAGTTCTCCTAAACCTGCTACCAAAAGTCAATTTTGACAAAAGCTGTATCCCTTCGGGACAACCTTGTTTTGGGCGGAGCTCATTACAAAAATGTAATTGAATTGAGAGAGAGAGAGAGAGAGAGAGAGAGAGAGAGAGAGAGAGAGAGAGAGAGAGAGAGAGAGAGAGAGAGAGAGAGAGAGAGAGAGAGAGAGAGAGAGAGAGAGAGAGAGAGAGAGAGAGAGGACACAGGCACAGTCCCTCTCAGATTTACTGTATAAACATCAAGAGACTTTCAAACTAAATGTGAACTTGTGAAAGGCAGCGGAGAAAGCTTTAGTTAGCACGTAATTCATAGAAATGAAATGGTTTCAAATTTGAATATACTGTGTGGATTCATAATGGGAACAAAATAACATAAATAACTAAATCCCTCTCGGTGCAAATAAAGAGAAAGGTTCCTATATCAGCAAGATTGTAGTGGTTTTCCCAACCTAAGCAGGAACACGTTATTAGTGAGGGACCTTTGTTCATTAGAGAGCTCAGCCTTGGGTCTAAACTGGCCGTTTAGTGTCTCAGCGGTGTGGTCTAATTGTGGTATGTCCAAAGACACCGCAGGCTAATTACTGCTAGCCGGCTCAAACGCTTCACCTCCAGTTAAATAATACAAGACAGTAGCAGCCTGAAATAAACATGGTTCAAGACTGTTCTGTATGGATGCACTCCTCTTCAACTTAGAGTGAGTCCCAAATGGCACCCGGTTCCCTATATAGCGCACTACTTTTGACCAGAACCCATTAAGGTAATAGGGTAACATTTGGAATGCATGCTAAGAATATCTACTGAAAAGGGTTTTCAGTTTTCCACTCCTTATTTTTCATCAACAGAGCAACAGAGCTTTTCCTCCTCATCTGTGAAGAACAGCCAGTGTTGTGTTATGCAGGTAGCTTAGCAGTTAAGAGCGTTGGACCTGTGCCCGAAAGGTCGCTGGTTTGAATCCCTGACCTGACTAGGTGAAAAATCTGTCGATGTGCCCTTGAGCAAGGCACTTAACCATAATTGCTCCTGTAAGTCGCTCTGGATAAGAGCGTCTGCTAAATGACTCAAATGTAAATGTAGCCTTGAGTCAGAACTTGCAGCAGCCGACCGAGGACATTAACCAACAACTTAAAACTCAAGTCTCTGAAGTCAAGATGAGACTAACATCGTTCTCTCCTCCTGCTTGCTGCTCCAGTTTTCTCTGAAATGTGTCGAGCTTCATCCCAGTCTGTTCATTACAGAACCACAAGGAAAGGTCCCATCTGTCTTTAAAATGCAGAACTGCCATATTTACAAATACAGTACAGTACTGTATAAAACCCATCCACAGATGGTTTTTGCTATGGTTCAAAATGTCTACCTGAATTTGGGGGCAGCTGTCATAGCACACATTGCTTCCCTGTATTTCATTGATGCTTAATGTTCAGTGTGCGGGCCACTCATTCCTTTTATCATGGCATTATTTTAGCCGGCATTCTCTAGTGTGGATGTGCATGTCACCCTCCTTTTCTTCAGAAGGAGGAAGAGAGAGAAAGAGGGAGAGAAAGAGAAAGAGAGAAATGTGGGGAGAGAGAGGGGAGAGAGTTGAAAGAGAGAGAAGGCGAGAGAGATACACTATATATACAAAAGTTTGTGGACACCCCTTCAAATTAGTGGATTCGGCTGTATACAATCGAGCACACCGCCATGCAATCTCCATAGACAAACATTTGCAGTAGAATGGCCTTACTGAAGAGCTCAGCGACTTTCAAAGTGGCACCGTCATAGGATGCCACCTTTCCAACATGTCAGTTCGTCAAATTTCTGCCCTGCAAGAGCTGCCCCAGTGAACTGTAAGTGATGTTATTGTGAAGTGGAAACATCTAAGAGCAACAATGGCTCAGCCGCGAATTGGTAGGCCACACAAGCTCACAGAGCAGGACACCGAGTGCTGAAGCGCGTAGCACGTAAAAATAGTCTGTCCTCGGTTGCATCACTCACTACCGCGTTCCAAACTGCCTCTGGAAGCAACGTCAGCACAATAACTGTTTGTCGGGAGCTTCATGAAATGAGTTTCCATGGCCAAGCAGCGGCACACAAGCCTAAGATCACCATGCGCAATGCCAAGCGTCTGCTGGAGTGGTGTAAAGCTCTCCGCCATTGGACTCTGGAGCAGTGGAAACGCGTTCTCTGCGGTGATGAATCACTCTTCACCATCTGGCAGTCCGACCGACGAATCTGGGTTTGGCGGATGTCAGGAGAATGCTACCTGCCCCAATGCATAGTGCCAACTGTAAAGTTTGGTGGAGGAGGAATAATGGTCTGGGGCTGTTTTTCATAGTTCGGGCTAGGCCCTTTAGTTCCAGTGAAGGGAAATCTTAACGCTACAGCATACAATGACAATCTAGATGATTCTGTGCTTCCAACTTTGTGGCAACAGTTTGGGGAAGGCCCTTTCCTGTTTCAGCATGACAGTGCACAAAGCGTGGTCCATACAGAAATGGTTTGTCGAGATCGGTGTGGAAGAACTTGACTGGCCTGCACAGAGCCCTGACCTCAACCACATCGAACACCTTTGGGAAGAATTGGAACGCCGACTGCGAGCCAGGCCTAATCGCCCAACATCAGTGACCGACCTCACTAATGCTCTTGTGGCTGAATGGAAGCAAGTCCCCGCAGCAATGCTCCAACATCTAGTGGAAAGCCTTCCCAGAAGATTGGAGGCTATTATAGCAGCAAAGGGGGGGACCAACTCCATATTAATGCCCATGATTTTGGAATGAGATGTTCGACGAGCAGGTGTCCGCATACTTTTGGTCAGGTAGTGTACAAAGAGAGAGAGAGAGCGAGTTAGAGAGAGAATGAAGAAGATAGAGTGGGCGGGGACTGTTGTGCTTCTTAAGCAGGTCATTGGATGCAGTGAGTGTGCCTGCCCACTGGGCACAGACGTCATTTCAATGTCTATTCCACATTGGTTCAACGTAATATCATTGAAATTACGTGGAAAACAACGTTGATTCAATCAGCGTGTGCTCAATGGGTGCCTTCCTGCCTGCGTGGCTGCCTGCCTGCCTGCCCTGTGGGAGAGCTCATTTAAGCATGGCTAACAGATTTCCTCAGTCCCTGCAGTGCCCACTCCTCCTCCTTCTCCCAGTCCCTCGGTGGAGCTGCAGCAGTGAAATACAGTGGAGGGAAGGGAACTGGAGCACAAGTTGTACCCCTCCACTAACAGCGCTGGAGGCTGCTGAGGGGAGGACGGCTCATAATAATGTCTGGAACGGCGCGAATGGAATGGCATCAAACACATGGAAACCATGTGTTTGATGTATTTGATACCATTCCACTGATTCCGCTCCAGTCATTACCACGAGCCCGTCCTCCCCAATTAAGCTGCCACCTTAATTGTGACTAACAGCTCTGTCACAATCTAGTGTGGAAATCTCTTCATTAGCCATGGCTAACCACGCTACCATTTATAAGATGCATGTACAGTAGTTTGGGTAGCAGGCTACAGTCAAGATCTTCAGTTAAATGCCATTCACTGCATGAGAAAACCTCATTCCAATTTCAAGAAAAGGACTGCAAGGAGTTCAAATCACAAGGGAGGTATTTGCGGGCAACCACAATGCTGCTAATGAGCCAATAGCTACAGGGATGCACACACCGCTACCCACACACACACTGCTGTTTCCCACGCACCATTGCCCAGTCTCCTCTCCACCTTGTTTCAGGCTCACAGAAAACTTAGGGGAAAAGACTGTGTGTGTTCCTCCCATCTGTTTTGGAGTGGACCTTTATTTATTCAGGGGAGTCCAATTGAGACCAGGGTTTCATTCCCTGAGTGCAAACATTTTCACAATCAAGAAAATTAACATTCCAATTAGAAAAGAAGAAAAAATACAAAAAAGAACAATTAAAATACTACAATTTCAGCAAATAAACCATTACAATCAATTGAAACAACTGCAATCATCAATTCATTAATTTAACACCACAGTCCTAAACTGCCCTAGCGGCACCAAGGGAATGAAGATGCAAGTAATTTAGCAGGTTATTCCAACAACAATGGGGGGCACTAAAACTAAAGGAGGATTTACCTAAATTGGTCGAGACCTGAGGGACCTGAAGAGTTAACCAATCCTGCAATTGGTAGCTCATTCTTTTATACTTTGGCTTCGAACATAGGTAAGTTGGAAGCTTGTGTAGTAGAGCTTTGTAAACAAGAAGGGAGTAATTAAGTGATCTACGGGACTTCAATGAGGACCAGCCAACATTTTGATACAGGATGCAGTGATGAGTACTAAAACGGTCACCTGTGATAAAGCGAAGGGCCCTATGGTAGACGGCATCCAATGGTTTAAGAGTAGTGGCAGCTGCATTCTGGTAAATGGAGTCTCCATAGTCAGGAACTGGCAGGAAAGTTGACTTTACAATCTGCTTCCTGCTTTTTAGGGAGAGGCAAGATCTATTTCTAAAAACAACGTCCACTTTAAATCATAGCTTTTTAACTAGCTCATCCGTATGTTTTTTTAAACATGACTTCTTTGTCAATCCAAATGCCCAGATATTTATAACCAGGAACCCTATTGATGGGACAACCATCCAATGAATAAATATTTGGCAATTTTTGCGAGAATTAGAGAACAACATGTATTTAGTCTTGCCCGCATTAAGTACAAGTTTTAAACCAACCAGGGCTTTCTGTAAGGCAACAAAGTCAGATTGCAGCTCTGACATAGCCTGGTCAACAGTTGGGGCAATGGCATACATAACAGTACCGTCTGCATACAGATGAATATTACAAGTTTTAACAGATAGACCAATATTATTTATAGAAATAGTAAAGAGGACAGGTCTCAGTACCGACCCCTGTGTTACACCTTTTGTAATATCCAAGAAACTAGACTTAACACCATCAGAAATCACACATTGTGTCCTGTCTGACAAATAATTCTGGTCAACAGTGTCAAAAGCCTTGGAAAAGTCTAGAAATAAGGCAGCACAATGATTTTTATGATCTAAGCAATTTTAACACAACATCTAAAACAAGCATAGCAGCTGGAACGGTGCTATGTCCAGGTCTAAAACCAGATTGGTGAACATTAACAATAGAGTTTAAAAAGTTTTAAAAGTTCTTAGCTGAGAGTTGGCCAGGGATTCGAAAAACTTTGGAAAGGTACGACAACTTGGAAATTGGACGGTAGTTATCTAAGTCAGAAGGAGCTCCTCCTTTGTGGCGCTTTCCAGATCTTAGGGATAACACCAGAAACAACTGGCAAGTAAAAAATATAGGTTAATGATTCTGCAGTAAGAAGGGGATCAAATGAATCAGCCCCTATTGATTTTTTAACATCAAATTGTTGAAATGAAAATAAAGTATGTGAGTCTTTAATAATAATAATTAAAAGCACCATACATTTACATGTTGTCTAGTATGGGACCAGAGGCTATCAAAACCTTCTGGGGCAATGAGGGGGTGGAGTTTTGTTTAAAAGATTTGACCAATTTCCAGAAGTTGGCTGGATTACCACCACTTTCCGATACACAATTCAAAAAATATGTTGATTTTTCTTTTATAACCAGAGATAGACATCTATTTCTCAAATGTCTGAAATACAGCCAATCAGACATAGAATCAGTCATTCTAGCCTTAGACCAAGCTACATTTCTTTCCTGTAATTTCTCAGACAATTCACGATTGAACCAAGGATTAGATTTGTCTTTTACCATAAGCCTTTTGTACGGCGCATGTTTGTCTGCAACAGAGTTAAACAGGGAAATAAAACAATTAAGGGCCTGATCCAAGTCAGTAATAGTTGACATAACCCACCAGTCACTCAACCCAGCTCAGACAAAAATGTTTTGCTAATTAAAATTCCTAAAATGTGTCTTGATTGTAATTTGTGAGTGAGATTTAGGCACCTTAAATTCTCTTATGCAGGCAACGGGACAATGGTAACTGAATTCAAATCAAATCAAATGAAATCAAAATGTATTTGTCACATGCGCCGATTACAACAGGTGTAGACCTTACAGTGAAATGCTTACTTACAAGCACTTGACCAAAAAAATGCAGTTTTAAGAAAAATAAGTGTTAAGTAAACAATAGATAAGTAAAAAATAAAAGCAGTAAATAACAGTAACAATAACAGTAGCGAGGCTACGTACAGGGGGGGTACCGGTACAGAGTCAATGTGCGGGGGCACCGGTTAGTCCAGGTAATTGAGGTAATATGTACATGCAGGTATAGTTAGAAAATATCCCATTGGCTGTAAACTTATAAGTGGTGTTTGTTAGAATAATTTGTCAGAATGATTTTTCATGGTGTTTAAAGTTGGGGCGAGTTGGTTTAGTTATCAGCTGAGTTAGATTTACAGTACCAGTCAAAACTACTCATTCAAGGGTTTTTCTTTATTTATAATATTTTTTACATTGTAGAATAATAGTGAAGATATCAAAACTATAACACATATGGAATCATGTAGTAACCCAAAAAGTGTTGAACAAATGAGATTCTTCAAATAGCACCCTTTGCCTTGATGACAGCTTTGCACACTCTTGGCATTCTCTCAACCAGCTTCATGAGGTAGTCACCTGGAATGCCTTTCAATTAACCTCTTAAGGGTTGGACCCTTTTTTTCAATTTTCGCCTAAAATGACATACCCAAATCTAACTGCCTGTGGCTCAGGACTTGAAGCAAGGATATGCATATTCTTGATACCATTTGTGGAAATGTGAAATTAATGTAGGAGAATATAACACATTAGATCTGGTAAAAGATAATACAAACAAAAAAACATGTATTTTCTATGATCTTTTTTGTTCCATCATCTTTCAAATGCAAGAGAAAGGCCACAATATAATATTGCAGTTATGGCAGCAGTGTGTGTGCAGAGTTTCAGATTGATCTAGTGAAGCATTGCAATACTGGACTATTTTGTATCAAGTCTGCCCAAATGTGCCGAATTGGTCAATTGATACACAACTATAGAGAACATACAAAAATGATATGGTAATACAAAATGTAAGTTTACACATTCCCAGGAATGTCATACATGAGGGATCATTAGCTTATACACTAACTTTCACACATCTAGATGCCCGGGCGGGGTGGGTGTGGAGCCAGAGACAGCAGGGGTTCAAACTGTAGAACCCAGTTCCTACATTTGAATATAACAATTTATTTTATCAAACAAAACTATGCTACATTTTATATATGTGACCCTTATAAGACATGTCTATGTCCTGGAAGGTTTGCTGTTACTTACAACAGTCATGCTAATCACATTAGCGCACGTTAGCTCAACCGTCCCGCATACAGGACACCGATCCCGTAGAGGTTAACAGGTGTGCCTTGTTAAAAGTTAATTTGTGGAATTTTTATCAATCAATCAAATTTTATTTGCCACATGCGCCGAATACAACAGGTGTAGATATTACAGTGAAATGCTTACTTACAAGCCCTTAACCAACAATGCAGTTTAAGAAAAAAATTAAAACAGCAAATAATTAAAGAGCAAAATAAAATATTTACTTTCCTTCTTAATGCGTTTGAGCCAATCAGGTGTGTGGTCCTCTGTAGCTCAATTGGTAGAGCATGGCACTTGTAACGCCAGGGTAGTGGGTTCGATCCCCGGGACCACCCCACGTAAAAATGTATGCACACATGACCGTAAGTCGCTTTGGATAAAATTGTCTGCTAAATGACATATTATTATCATATTATTGTGATAAGGTATGGGGTTATACAGAAGATAGCCCTATTTGGTAAATGACCAAGTCCATATTATGGCAAGAACAGCTCAAATAATCAAAGAGAAACGACAGTCCGTCATTACTTTAAGACATGAAGGTCAGTCAATACAGAACATTTCAAGAACTTTGAACGTTTCTTCAAGTGCAGTCGCAAAAACCATCAAGCGCTATGATGAAACTGGCTCTCATGAGGACAACCACAGGAATGGAAGACCCAGAGTTACCTCTGCTGCAGAGGATAAGTACATTAGAGTTACCAGCCTCAGAAATTGCAGCCCAAATAAATGCTTCACAGAGTTCAAGTAACAGACACATCTCAACATCAACTGTTCAGTGGAGACTGTGTGAATCAGGCCTTCATGGTCGAATTTCTGCAAAGAAACCACTACTAAAGGATACTAATAATAAGAAGAGACCTGCTTGGGCCAAGAAACACGAGCAATGAACATTAGACTGGTGGAAATGTGTCCTTTGGTTTCCAACTGTAAAGCAAGGAGGAGGAGGTGTTATGGTGTGGGGGTGCTTTGCTGGTGACACTGTCTGTGATTTATTTAGAATTCAAGGCACACTTAACCAGCATGGCTACCACAGCATTCTACAGCGATACGCCATCCCATCTGGTTTGGGCTTAGTGGGACTATAATTTGTTTTTCAACAGGACAATGACCCAACACACCTCCAGGCTGTGTAAGGGCTATTTTACCAAGAAGGAGAGTGATGGCGTGTGCTGCATCAGATGACCTGGCCTCCACAATCCCCTGACCTCAACCCAATTGAGATGGTTTGGGATGAGTTGGAGCACAGAGTGAAGGAAAAGCAGCCAACAAGTGATCAGTATATGTGCGAACTCCGTCAAGACTGTTGGAAAAGTATTCCAGGTGAAGCTGGTTGAGAGAATGCCAAGAGTGTGCAAAGCTGTCATCAAGGCAAAAGGTGGCTACTTTGAAGAATTAAAAATATATATAACACTTTTTTGTTTACTACATGATTCCATGTGTGTTATTTCATAGTTTTAACGTCTTCACTATTTTTCCACAATGTAATTTTTTTTTTTAATTAAGAAAAACCCTTGAATGAGTAGGTGTGTCCAAACTTTTGACTGGTAGTGTAGCTCAATACAAATATATTTCTGCCTATCAGATACTGGCATCAACCAATCCAGATTAAGATCACCCACTAGACAAAATTAAACGGGCCTATTTATAAAATGAACATGAATTCAGAGGGCAGAAATGATTAAATATTAAAGCATTAGACCTCTCACTAAAGGCTTCAGTCATACAAAAGCTATACTTAAATCCTAACTGGTTCTCCAGCAGATTAGTTAGAATGGCTCACCCCAGGTTCAAGAATGGCCTTTTTCCCTTTATTCAGATTGCAACTGTCACAGATTCAGCCGAGGCTGCTCCTCCTCCTTGCTCGGGCAGGCTTCGGCGTTCGTCGTCCCCGGAGTACTAGCTGCTACCGATCTATGTTTCGGTGTTTGTCTTGTTTGGTCTTTAATGTTTACACCTGTTTCCCATGATGTTGTATTGTATTCCCTATATAACCCTCTGTCTCTCATTGTGTATTGTGTGTGATTGTTTTTCGTCATTTTCGGCAGTTGCTATTGTGTGCGGGTTATTTTTGTTCCTCTCTGTTTGGAGGTTTGGTTTTGTACTTTGTATCACTGTGTTCAGTAAAGTACGTGCCAGTAGCTCGGTGTCCTGCTCTTGACTTCGCCAACCGCATACACGTCGCTCTGACAGAATCACACACCAAGATATGGAGTCAGCAGGAGCGGCGGTGCCAGCTGGATCAATGGAAGAACGCGTAGAACAACAAGCGGCCATGATCCAGGCTCTCGGCACCGCCATGGAATGGGTGGTGAGCACCATGGAGCGATGGGAAAGAGGAGGTCTGCCTTCACTTCCTCTGACGATACCACCACCATCAGCGATGCCCATCGCTTCACCTCCGGGGTCCAGTGGGATTCGGCTCTCGCTCCCGAGGGCTTATGATGGCACAGCTGCCGGGTATCAGGGTTTCCTTCTCCAGGTCGAATTCTACATGGCAACCATCCACCCAGTGCCCTAGGGATACGAGAGCGTGTCCGCCCTCATCTCCTGTCTGTCTGGCAAGGCGCTGGAGTGGGCCAACGCCGAGTGGGGGGGAATAGACGCCGCTACTGTCAACTATGCGGAGTTCACCCGCCGCTTCAGGGCAGTATTTGATCATCCACCAGAGGGTAAAGCGACGGGTGAGCGTCTATTCCACCTCAGACAGGGGAGGAGTTCGCACTGGACTTCCGGACGCTGGCTGCCAACGCGGGATGGAATGAGAGGGCCCTCATCGACCACTACAGATGTAGCCTGAGAGAGGACGTGCGTCGGGAATTGGCCTGCAGGGACACCAACCTATGCTTCGACCAACTGGTGGACATGTCAATTCGCCTGGATACCCTGTTGGCTACCCCCGGACGTCCGGATTCGGGGCCGTCCATTCCATCCCCCAGCACTTCCGAGCCGACCCCTATGGAGCTCGGAGGTGCTGATACTAGGGAGACCAGGAGAGAGACCAGGAGAGAGGCCGTCCCCTGCACCAAATGTGGCCGCAGAGGACACACTGCTGGTCGGTGCTGGGGAGGGTCTCCTAGGAATCGAGGCAGTAGGCAGCGCACTGATGAGTCATTCCAGGTGAGTAGGCACCCAACTCACCCAGAGCTCCCTGTTGCGCATATGTGTATTAAAGTTGTGTTTCCCGAGGTTTCTCCTCATTCCCAGCATAAGGCGCTAGTAGATTCAGGCGCAGCTGGGAATTTTATCGATCGCCAGTTCACCTATAAGTTAGGGATTCCCATTGTTCCAGTTGATGTGCCCTTCCCTATCCATGCCCTAGATAAGCCGGCCTTTGGGGTTAGGATTGATTAGGGAAGTCACAGCGCCTCTCAGGATGAAAATGCAGGAGGGCCATGAGGAGATAATTTGTTTGTATT
The DNA here is from genome assembly GCF_020615455.1 of Coregonus clupeaformis. NCBI lineage: Eukaryota > Metazoa > Chordata > Actinopteri > Salmoniformes > Salmonidae > Coregonus > Coregonus clupeaformis. The sequence goes on along the minus strand of NC_059215.1, from coordinate 49,699,051 downwards.
TGATTGATTCTCCTGCGTTTCCCGTGGTGTTGGGGCTTCCCTGGTTAACATCTCATGACCCAAACATTTCATGGCAACAGAGGGCTCTCAAGGGATGGTCTGATCAGTGTTTCGGGAGGTGTGTAGGTGTTTCCGTAGGGGCTACGACGGTGGAAAGTCCGAACCAAGTTCCCACCATGCACATTCCACCTGAATATGCCGATTTGGCACTCGCCTTCTGTAAAAAGAAGGCGACTCAATTACCACCCCATCGACAGGGGGATTGTGCGATAAACCTCCAAGTAGGCGCTGCGCTTCCTCGAAGTCATGTGTATCCTCTGTCTCAGGAGGAGACGGCAGCTATGGAGACATATGTCACCGAATCTCTGAAACAGGGATACATACGGCCGTCCACTTCCCCTGCATCATCAAGTTTCTTTTTTGTGAAGAAGAAGGATGGGGGTTTACGCCCGTGTATTGACTACCGTGGTCTCAATCAGATCACAATCAAATACAGCTATCCTCTTCCTCTGATTGTGAGTATGACGGAGTCATTACACGGGGCGCGATTCTTCACAAAATTGGATCTCAGGAGCGCGTACAACCTGGTGCGCATTAGGGAGGGAGATGAGTGGAAGACAGCATTCAGTACCACCTCGGGTCACTATGAGTACCTCGTCATGCCATACGGTTTAATGAATGCTCCTTCAGTCTTCCAATCGTTTGGGGATGAGATTGTCCGGGACTTGCATGGACAGGGTGTAGTGGTGTATATTGATGACATTCTAATATACTCCGCTACACGAGCCAAGCATGTGTCCCTGGTTCGTCGGGTGCTTGGTAGACTGTTGGAGCATGACCTGTATGTGAAGGCGGAGAAATGTATGTTCTTCCAGGAGTCCATCTCCTTCCTGGGACACCGGTTGTCCGCGTCAGGGGTGGAGATGGAGATTGACCGCGTTTCAGCCGTGCGCAATTGTCAGACTCCCACCACGGTGAAGGAGGTGCAGCGGTTCTTGGGTTTTGCCAATTACTACCGGAGGTTTATCCAGGGCTTTGGGCAGGTAGCAGCTCCCATTACCTCCCTGCTAAAGGGGGGGTCCAGTGCGTCTGCAGTGGTCGGCTGAGGCGGACAGGGCTTTTAGGCATTGAAGGACCTGTTTACCTCGGCTCCGGTGCTGGCACATCCGGATCCCTCTTTGGCGTTCCAAGTTGAAGTGGATGCGTCCAAGGCTGGGATCGGTGCTGTACTGTCTCAGCGCTCGGGTACGCCACCTAAACTCCGCCCCTGTGCTTTCTTTTCTAAGAAGCTCAGTCCGGCGGAGCGCAATTATGACGTGAGGGACAGGGAGCTGTTAGCTGTGGTTCAAGCCCTGAAGGTGTGGAGGCATTGGCTTGAGGGGGCTAAGCACCCTTTTCTCATTTTGACTGACCATCGTAACCTGGAGTACATCCGGGCGGTGAGGAGGCTGAACCCTCGCCAGGCAAGGTGGGCTATGTTTTTCACCCAATTTGTATTTACGCTCACCTATAGACCAGGGTCACAGAACGCTAAGGCAGACGCCCTGTCCCGACTATATGACACAGAGGAGAGGTCCATTGAGCCCACTCCCATACTTCCGGAGTCTTGTCTGGTGGCACCGGTGGTGTGGGAGGTTGATGCGAACATCGAGCGGGCGTTACGAACCGATCCTACTCCCCCACAGTGTCCAGAGGGTAGGAAGTACGTGCCGCTCGAGGTTCGTGATCGATTGATATATTGGGCTCACATGTCACCCTCCTCTGGTCATCCTGGTATTGGTCGGACAGTGCACTGCCTTAGTGGGAAGTACTGGTGGCCCACTTTAGCTAAGGACGTGAGGGTTTATGTTTCCTCCTGCTCGGTGTGCGCCCAGTGTAAGGCGCCTAGACACCTGCCCAGAGGGAAATTACAACCCCTACCCGTTCCACAACGGCCGTGGTCTCACCTATCGGTGGATTTTGTTACGGACCTTCCCCCCTCCCAGGGGAACACGACGATCTTGGTCGTTGTGGATCAGTTTTCAAAGGCCTGCCGTCTCATTCCTATGCCAGGTCTCCCTACAGCCCTACAAACTGCTGACGCCCTGTTTACACACGTCTTCCGGCACTACGGGGTACCTGAGGATATAGTGTCTGATCGGGGTCCCCAGTTCACCTCTAGAGTCTTTAGGGCGTTTATGGAACGTCTGGGGGTCTCGGTTAGCCTTACCTCAGGTTTTCACCCCGAGAGTAATGGGCAGGTGGAGAGAGTGAACCGGGATGTGGGTAGGTTTCTGAGGTCCTATTGCCAGGACCGGCAGGGGGAGTGTTCGGGATATATCCCCTGGGCAGAGATAGCCCAAAACTCACTCCGCCACTCCTCAACTAACCTTACGCCGTTTCAGTGTGTGCTAAGTTATCAGCCGGTCCTGGCACCTTGGCATCAGAGCCAGATCGAAGCCCCTGCGGTGGACGAGTGGTTTCGGCGCTTGGAAGAAACCTGGAACGCTGCGCATGTCCATCTGCAGCGGGCTATCAGGCGGCAAAAGGCGAGCTCCGACCGCCACCGCAGTGAGGCTCCGGTGTATGCACCGGGAGATCGGGTCTGGCTCTCGACCCGAAACCTGCCCCTTCGCCTGCCCTGCTGGAAGCTGGGTCGGCAGTTTGTGGGGCCATTTAAAGTCCTGAGGAGATTGAACGAGGTATGTTATAGGTTACAACTGCCCATTAATTACCGCATTAACCCCTCGTTCCATGTGTCTCTCCTCAGGTCGGTAGTAGCTGGTCCACTCCAGGAGAGTGAGGTACGAGAGGCTCCTCCGCCCCCACTGGACATCGAGGGAGCTCCGGCGTACTCAGTCCGTTCCATCTTGGAATGGAGCCGTCGGATGGGGGGCCTGCAGTATCTCGTGGAGTGGGAGGGGTACGGTCCGGAGGAACGGTGCTGGGTCCCTAGGAGGGACATCCTAGATCCCTCCATGTTGAGGGATTTCCACCGGAGTCATCCGACTCGCCCTGCTCCGCGTCCTCCTGGCCGTCCCCGAGGCCGGGGTCGGCGCACGGCTGGAGCACGCGTCAAGGGGGGTACTGTCACGGATTCAGCCGAGGCTGCTCCTCCTCCTTGCTCGGGCAGGCTTCGGCGTTCGCTCGTCCCCCGAGTACTAGCTGCTACCGATCTATGTTTCGGTGTTTGTCTTGTTTGGTCTTTAATGTTTACACCTGTTTCCCATGATGTTGTATTGTATTCCCTATATAACCCTCTGTCTCTCATTGTGTATTGTGTGTGATTGTTTTTCGTCATTTTCGGCAGTTGCTATTGTGTGCGGGTTATTTTTGTTCCTCTCTGTTTGGAGGTTTGGTTTTGTACTTTGTATCACTGTGTTCAGTAAAGTACGTGCCAGTAGCTCGGTGTCCTGCTCTTGACTTCGCCAACCGCATAGACGTCGCTCTGACAACAACCTCTCACTCTCGGTTATTTGAAAATGAAATAATCACCAAAATATCGCTATTTTTAAAACAAGCCATAGAAAGTTGGTTGCAATTTCAGTTTAATCCACTAGAAAAGACAGAACAAATATTACAACAAAAATTATGTTTAAACTCAAATATACTAATTGATTTTAAAAAATAGCCATATCTCAGACTGCCCATCTTAATCTTTTCTTTTTATTGGCCAGTCTGAGATATGGCTTTTTCTTTGCAACTCTGCCTAGAAGGTCAGCATCCCAGAGTCGCCTCTTCACTGTTGACATTGAGACTGGTGTTTTGCGGGTACTATTTAATGAAGCTACCAGTTGAGGACCTGTGAGGCGTCTGTTTCTCAAACTAGACAAACTGATGTATTTGTCCTCCTGCTCAGTTGCTCCCACTCCTCTTTCTATTCTGGTTAGAGCCGTTTGCACTGTTCTGTGAAGGGAGTAGTACACAGCGTTGTTCGAGATCTTCAGTTTCTTGGCAATTTCTCACATGGAATAGCCTTCAATTCTCAGAACAAGAATAGACTGATGAGTTTCAGAAGAAAGTTATTTGTTTCTGGCCATTTTGAGCCTGTAATCGAACCCACAATTGCTGATGCTCCAGATACTCAACTAGTCTCAAGAAGGCCAGTTTTATTGCTTCTTTAATCAGCACAACAGTTTTCAGCTGTGCTAACATAATTGCAAAAGGGTTTTCTAATGATCAAATAGACTTTTAAAATGATAAACTTGGATTAGCAAACACAACGTGCCATTGGAACACAGGACTGATGGTTGCTGATAATGGGCCTCTGTACGCCTATGTAGATATTCCATTAAAAATAAGCAGTTTCCAGCTACAATAGCCATTTACAACATTAACAATGTCTACACTGTATTTCTGATCAATTTGATGTTATGTTAATGGACCAAAAAATTGTTTTTCTTTCAAAAACAAGGACATTTCTAAGTGACCCCAAACTTTTGAACGGTAGTGTATATTTTTTGAAGAAATTTTGAAAAACGGTATAATCTTTGTAAATTATATCATAAATAGGACTGGTGGAGTTAGGTCACACATGCAGCTAACAAAAATATATAGAAATGTCTGCTCTATCCAAATTTACAATCAACTAATTGCAGCATTACCGCAAAAACGGAAGAGGCAAGTGGAAGGGGGCGAAAGTACGGAACTTGTCTGTCGGCCCTGCATTAAAGACCAAAATTGGTTAAAGAAAATTGTGATAAATAAAAAAGTATACCAGTTTCATTTTAAGGACCAAAGAATTGACAGCTGTGCCATACAGATTAGTTTGGAAGAGATTTTCAATGTACCGATTCCATGGCACATGGTTTATGAACTGATACACAAAACAACACAGGATTCAAAACTTCAAATGTTTTTCAATTTAAACGATTATATACAATTCTTGCAACCAATAGAATGTTATATATATGAGGGATACAACCATGGTACTGTCCATATGTACAGTGGGGGAAAAAAAGTATTTAGTCAGCCACCAATTGTGCAAGTTCTCCCACTTAAAAAGATGAGAGAGGCCTGTAATTTTCATCATAGGTACACGTCAACTATGACAGACAAAATGAGAAAATAAAATCAAGAAAATCACATTGTAGGATTTTTTATGAATTTATTAGCAAATTATGGTGGAAAATAAGTATTTGGTCAATAACAAAAGTTTCTCAATACTTTGTTATATACCCTTTGTTTGCAATGACACAGGTCAAACGTTTTCTGTAAGTCTTCACAAGGTTTTCACACACTGTTGCTGGTATTTTGGCCCATTCCTCCATGCAGATCTCCTCTAGAGCAGTGATGTTTTGGGGCTGTCGCTGGGCAACACGGACTTTCAACTCCCTCCAAAGATTTTCTATGGGGTTGAGATCTGGAGACTGGCTAGGCCACTCCAGGACCTTGAAATGCTTCTTACGAAGCCACTCCTTCGTTGCCCGGGCGGTGTGTTTGGGATCATTGTCATGCTGAAAGACCCAGCCACGTTTCATCATCAATGCCCTTGCTGATGGAAGGAGGTTTTCACTCAAAATCTCACGATACATGGCCCCATTCATTCTTTCCTTTACACGGATCAGTCGTCCTGGTCCCTTTGCAGAAAAACAGCCCCAAAGCATGATGTTTCCACCCCCATGCTTCACAGTAAGTATGGTGTTCTTTGGATGCAACTCAGCATTCTTTGTCCTCCAAACACGACGAGTTGAGTTTTTACCAAAAAGTTCTATTTTGGTTTCATCTGACATATGACATTCTCCCAATCCTCTTCTGGATCATCCAAATGCACTCTAGCAAACTTCAGACGGGCCTGGACATGTACTGGCTTAAGCAGGGGGACACGTCTGGCACTGCAGGATTTGAGTCCCTGGCGGCGTAGTGTGTTACTGATGGTAGGCTTTGTTACTTTGGTCCCAGCTCTCTGCAGGTCATTCACTAGGTCCCCCGTGTGGTTCTGGGATTTTTGCTCACCGTTCTTGTGATCATTTTGACCCCACGGGGTGAGATCTTGCGTGGAGCCCCAGATCGAGGGAGATTATCAGTGGTCTTGTATGTCTTCCATTTCCTAATAATTGCTCCCACAGTTGATTTCTTCAAACCAAGCTGCTTACCTATTGCAGATTCAGTCTTCCCAGCCTGGTGCAGGTCTACAATTTTGTTTCTGGTGTCCTTTGACAGCTCGTTGGTCTTGGCCATAGTGGAGTTTGGAGTGTGACTGTTTGAGGTTGTGGACAGGTGTCTTTTATACTGATAACAAGTTCAAACAGGTGCCATTAATACAGGTAACGAGTGGAGGACAGAGGAGCCTCTTAAAGAAGAAGTTACAGGTCTGTGAGAGCCAGAAATCTTGCTTGTTTGTAGGTGACCAAATACTTATTTTCCGCCATAATTTGCAAATAAATTCATTAGAAATCCTACAATGTGATTTTCTGGATTTTTTTTTCTAAATTTGTCTGTCATAGTTGACGTGTACCTATGATGAAAATTACAGGCCTCTCTCATCTTTTTAAGTGGGAGAACTTGCACAATTGGTGGCTGACTAAATACTTTTTTCCCCCACTGTAGCTTGTTTTTGGTCGCAGGTTCAGGAATGGCTGAAGAATTGCAACATTTACCTGGAGCTAACTCTGCACATAGCACTGCTGGTTGATTTTTAAAGTCGTAATCAATCGATCGATAATATAATAATACTCTTAGCAAAAAAATTATATTTAATTTATAATCTGTAGAAACTTTAAGAATAGAAAGGTTCAGAACTTTCGTGAAACATCACAGCACAGTTTTATAATATATGGCAAATAGAAACCAAAACGGGATGGTCTTCAGATATAGATGGGAGGAGTTGAGGGGAGCTGAAGGGTGGGACTTAAAATAAAATAAAAACAAGATAACGAATGTAAAATATACTGTGTCCATAAAATTTATACAGGTTTAGAATTTTTGTGAAACATCACAGCGCAGTTGAAAAATATATGGCAAATAGAAATCAAAATGGGATGGACTTCAGAGATAGATGGGAGGGGTTGAGGGGAGCTGAAGGATGGGACTAAAAACCAACAAAAGTTAACTAAGGTAAAATATACTGTCTCCGTAAAATGTATATAGTATGTATAAGCTGGAAGTAGAAGCCTAAGTGTTGTTATCCATTCGTTTACTCAAATTAGGGGAGGGGTGGTAGGGTTAAGGGAAAATAGTCAAGAAACAAATACATATATAATAAAATAATGTTGTGTCAATTCCTGACTACAAGCTACAAGCCTAAATCCACCCAGGGTGCTCAAAGCACTCCCAACCTGCAGGGGCAACCATGCAACCGGAGCTGTTGAAACCAACCACCAGGAAGTGCTCTGGGGACCATATTAACGTGCGCACCCACAAGCAGTGCATGTGCATGGCATCGAAATGTTTGGTAAAAGCTTACTTGGCTCTCACTCATTCCTGAGAAGAGATACCAATGACCACAGCTCCTGATCATCCAAAGACGCAACTGGTAGGACAGAATGTGTTGTGAATTCATGCTTCTATATGCCCTTTTGTTTGGTTGTAACATACAATACAATTATTAATTAAATTAAATAGTAAGACTTCATTATGTGAACGTAGTACTTGACAGTAACGTTACTATAATCATGTGTATTGTTAAATGTTTAATTATGATATTGATATTTAATTATTAACTTGCAATGATCCTAGGTTAATCTAAATGATGAAATGATTGTTTGGTTAGGTTGAGGATTCAGTAACATTAGTTTATGCTTATTTTTGAGAAAGTGGAATTGAGAGTTATTTGTAACTAATCCATGGGTTTTGTTTGTGTGTTTTGAAGGTTATCAACCTATTCTGTTCCACCTTTATGACAATAAAAAATCATAAAGTGAACAGTTTTGAGTTGTCCTTTGCGTTCATCAAGGATAAAGCCGTTTTCAAGTTTGGGCAGAGCTGTGGTCAGCCAAAAATCACGATAACTTGACAGTTGATAACCAGCGCGCAGTGAAGACGAGGATCAAAGGGCTGAAGTCAAGCTGTCGACGCAAAAGGAAGAATTGCCTGTGAAACTCTACACCATGGCCAAGGAAACTTTTGGGAAAACAGTCAAGCAACTGAAGCAAGAGCGGACCTTAGCCAAATCTGCTTTCACCAGACAAGCGAACTACCTGAGTAAAGCTGCAGCTGGTATGATTAAGCATGAACTACAAGAGGAGTTCAGCAAGCTCAGTTCCCTGGCTAGAAGTGTCGGTGATTCAAATGATGACTACGCGGCTGGCCTACTGGCTGAAGCGGGAACTAAGGGAGATGAAGAGGTCAAGCTCGACAAGGACCAGCATGCTGATCTTGAAAGGACGATTGAAGAGTGCGACATGAAATTGGAGGAAATCCGAGAGGCAGTCCAATTCAACCTCTGGCCAAGATACGGTAAAGAGGAGGTAGACTTTGCAATCCAAGAAGCGGAGAAAGCCTGTGACAGAGCCAAAGAAACCCCCGTCACTGCTATTAACAGGGACGGCTATGAACTACAGCTGGAAAGAGCGAGGAAGCTAATCCATGATGCAAGTGAAAGCCTGAAAGACTGGGAAAAATGGGTCCCACACGATGAGACTGCAGATCTGAAAGGCAGAGTAAAAGATCTGAGAATATTCGGCAGTAACCTCGAGGCCAAAAGAACAGAATTCCTCATCGCACAGAGAATTGCAGAAGAGGACAGAAGACCTACAGAGCTTCAACCAAGAGCAGTCCCACAACCAGTGGTGAGAATAAAACCAACCAGTCTACCTAAATTCACTGGGCTTAGGAGGAATTTCCACAGATGGAGGAAAGACTGGGAGAGCCTGCAAAAGCAGGGAGAGCCGACTGGTTCAGTGGAGGTGAAGAAGTTTCAACTTCTTGACAGTGTGGACGAGAGGATATGTAGAGACCTGCGCCTGTCATCATATAACAGTGCTGAAGACATGTTTAGAGTACTCCAAAACCGGTATGGAAACAAGCCAACCATTGCTTTGGAGATAATTGAGGACCTGGAGAGGATCCCTCCTTTAAAGTCACACCAACCAAGGAAGGTTATTGACCTGATTCAAGCTGTGGAAAAGGCCCTGAATGACCTCACGGAGCTCAAAGCAGTGGAGCCATAAAGAATCCCCTTGTCATCAGATCCATAGAGAGCAAGCTGCCGGATAACATGAAGAGGGACTGGCTGACATTCATGGTCAACCCAAGAAATGGGGTCACACCTGACAATCACTTCGACAGCCTTCTAAGATTTTTTAAAGACACAAGAGGACATACTGGAGAAACTAGACCAGTTGGGTGTAAGTGAAAACCCTGAAAAGAAAGCTACGTACCCGGAGAAGCGGTATGCTTCCACAAGGTCCACGAGAAAGGGAGGATGCGTTGTGTGTGGAGATGAAAAGCACCGTGAGAAGATTTTCTTTTGTAAGCAGTTCAAAGAACTAAAGCCTAGTGAGAAGCTGAATGCTGTCGAAAGACTGGGAGCATGCAGAAGATGCCTCAGATGTCATGGAGAGGATGAGGAATGTACGGACACTTACCTTTGCAGAAACAGAGACTGCAAAAGAGGAAGCTCCTCGGATCACCATTTCTTTCTCTGCCTTAAAGGAGGGGCTAAGAGGAAAGAATACGTGAAGGTGGAAAAACCCAGCACCAGGAGGCAAACATTCACAGAGGAGCAAGAGAGATTAATACGTGAGCTCACCCCGAACATGGCAGAAAAATTCAGGAATGCTTTCACCAACATGGCAAAATCACACTGCACTGGAGGAAGCCTTCCTGGGGTAATGGACTCAAGCACACGTGAATTACCAGTTATTCTTATGCTTCTCGAAGTAACTACTAACGCAGGGCAGAAAATTGGAACTCTCATTGACTTAGCATCAGACACCAACTACATCACTCACACAGCCGCCAGGAGACTGAAGCTTCGAAGTGAAAGGATCACACTAGTCGTCCATGGAGTTGGAGGCATGGCCATGAAGGTGAAGACCAAAAGATACTTACTCAAGGTGAGAGTCAAGACACCAAGAGGCACGGAGAAAGCTCATGAGCTGATCTGTTATGGGTTGGATGAAATTGCAAAAGTTCACAGAGCAATCAAAGCACAACACCTCAAGAAGTTCTTCCCGATACCAACCTGGAAGACCTTCACAGACCAGAACATGTTGAGCTTCTCATAAGCCACCGTGAAGGAAGACTTGCTCCACAGAGAGTAAAGGTAGTAGGAGATCTTGTCCTGTGGGAGAGCCCTTTAGGAAAGACCGTTGGAGGAGCACATCCAGACCTCTGTGAAGTAGTGGACATGGCCCTGCACAATTCTGAAACTCATTTTGCACGATCTATGAGAATCACAGCAGTAAAGTATCAAGAAATTGCTGAGATGCAAGAATCTAGAGCTGAAACTAAAACCACTGTGATTGGCAAAGAGTTCTTGGACTGGTGGAAGTGGGACAGCATTGGTGCGGCCTGTGAACCCATGTGTGGAGGATGTCGTTGTGGTAACTGTCAACCAGGAGGCAAAGACATGACTCTTAGTGAAGAAAGAGAGCTTGAGATAATCAGGCAAGGTCTCAGTTACGTGAGTCAGATGTGCATAGTCAGGAGCCTCACTGGGACACAAAATACCCTTGGATTGAAGATCCAAGTTCCCTGCCCAACAACAGAAGCGCAGTGGAAGCCACGTTTCTGAGGACGGAGAAACAACTCAAGAGAGAACCAGATTGGCGTGCAGCATACACAACTCAGGTTCATGAGATGGTGGAAAGGAAGGCAGCAAAGAAACTCACTAGAAAGACCATTGCCGACTGGAAAGGTCCAGTATGGTACGTCAGTCACTTGATAGCACCAAACCCACACTCTATAACTACACCTGTCCGACTGGTATGGAACAGCAGCCAGAGGTTTAGAGGAAGCAGCATGAATGACCTTCTTCTGAAAGGGCCTGATGTACTTAATCCTATTCGAGCGGTACTGCTAAGGTTCAGGAGAGGAATCCATGCTGCTCTCGGCGACATCAAAAAGATGTACAATTCTGTGTGGCTCGAAGACCTGGAGATGCACCTCCATAGATTCCTCTGGAGAGACGGTGATGATGGGGACATTGAGGAATATGCCATCACCAGGGTCAACATGGGCGATTGACCAGCAGGGTGTATCGCACAACTAGCCATGAGAGAAACAGCGAAGTTGCCCATGTTCACACATCTGAAAGAGGAACGGAGGGTCCTTGAAGAGGATTCCTACGTAGATGACATCCCTGACATCCCATAATGACCTGGAAAAGCTAGACGGAACCACCAAAAAGTCGAAGAAATCCTAAAGGCAGGTGGATTCTTCCTCAAGCCGTGGGTCCGATCAGGCCAAAGTGGGAGGCAAACATCTACATCAGAACATCCAACATCATCAGATGAAGTCTTCATCCTCCCCAACCAAGTGAGAGAAGGAGACAACAGAGCCCTTGGAGTTGGTTATTTAGTCGAATCAGACAAACTGTACCTCATGACCTCGATAAACTTCTCAAAGAGACAAAAGAAGATGAGGATCAGTCAAGATCTCGTTGGAGAGGAAGTGAGAATGAAAACTCCAAACCCACTGACCAGAAGGCAACTGCTTAGCCAAGTAGCTAGTTTGTATGACCCAATAGGCCTTGCAACACCTGCCAAACAGAAAGGAGCCATTTTAGTCAGAAAAGCATTCCAAGAAACTGGAGGCAAAGCTCTAACAAGAGACACATGGGACACACCTCTGTCTGAGAAACTTAGAGGAGAAGCAATCCGCCTGTTTGAGGAATACAGACACCTCAACCAAATTACCTTCCATAGAAGCCTGACTCCAGTCAAAGGGATTGGAGAACCCTGGGGAATAACATTCTCAGATGGGAGCGACCAGAGTTATGGAGCAGTGGCATTCTTCAGGTGGGAGACCGAGAAAGGCATCCTGGTCCGTCTTGTTGAGTCCAAAGCCAAGCTTACACCACTTGACCAAAAGGGAGAACCAGTGAAGGCTGAAGTCTGTGGTGCTGTGTTCGCTGCAAGACTCAGGAAATACATTGAAAAGCACAGTCGGATGCAAGTAGGACGTTGGATCCATCTGGTAGATAGTCAAACTGTGCTGGGTGCAATCCAAAGGGACAGTTATGGGTACCAGACCTTTTTGCAAACAGAGTGGGAGAGATCCAGAAGTCCACATCAGTTGAGGACTGGAGATGGATTCCAGGTGAGCAAAACATTGCTGACCTCATGACAAGAGGAGCAACCCCAGAGGACCTCAAAGAGAACTCTGTGTGGCAGAACGGCCCAGAGTTTCTGAAACGACCTGTAGAGGATTGGCCGACAAAATCAGCCAAAGAAGTCGCTGCAGATGCCAAAGAAGGCATAAACAAGCTCCAAAGGAAATGTTTTACAGCAGCACTGACCCGAGCGCAGGGGGGGGGAAAAATCCAACATGCTCCACGTATACCAATATCTCCAACCTCTGACAAAGGTAAAGACCTGCAAAGCAGCCCTAATGGAAGAGGGCACCAAATCCAAGTCCAAAGACCACCTTCTGGTTATTCAGTAGGGAATATCCTTAACATCAGCAAGTTCAGCAGTTTAACCAGGTTGACAAGAGTCATTGCCTGGGTGTGGAGAGCTGCCACAAGGTGGAAAGAAATGCTAGCCAAGACCACCACCACAAGCAAGCCAAAGAAAAGGAAATTCCTTCAGCTCTTGAGATCAAGTCCAGAATCAAGAAAGCTACACTTACCATCATGGAGTGTGAAGATGCACTCAGGGGATCTCTTCCTTGCAGCCCAAAAGGATGTAACCTGGCCAGACACCACACTCAGCAGGCTTGCTGTGGTCAAAGAGGGAAAACACTGGACTCTTGCTCTGTGGAGGAAGATTCCAAATCTTTAATGAAGAAAAAACTGCAGTACAGGCTTGCCAGAGTTATTGACGTTAACACTGACAAGAAGGGAATTGTGAGGGATGTATATCTCCGATCCTTCCCCAGCTACCCAGTCACAACTGTGAAGCCCACTAAAAAGATGGAAAAACATTCAATCAAGATACCAGCAACAGTTCTTCACAGGGATGTCAGACGGATAGTTGTCTTGCTTCCAGTTGAAGAGCAGCAGCAACAGGATCAAAAATAGAGTAACTGAATCCAACACATCACAGTTCTGTGTGACCTCCCTTGGGTTGAAGAACCAGGAGGTCAAGTGGGAGGTGTTGTGTCAATTCCTGACTACAAGCTACAAGCCTAAATCCACCCAGGGTGCTCAAAGCACTCCCCAACCTGCAGGGGCAACCATGCAACCGGAGCTGTTGAAACCAACCACCAGGAAGTGCTCTGGGGACCATATTAACGTGCGCACCCACAAGCAGTGCATGTGCATGGCATCGAAATGTTTGGTAAAAGCTTACTTGGCTCTCACTCATTCCTGAGAAGAGATACCAATGACCACAGCTCCTGATCATCCAAAGACGCAACTGGTAGGACAGAATGTGTTGTGAATTCATGCTTCTATATGCCCTTTTGTTTGGTTGTAACATACAATACAATTATTAATTAAATTAAATAGTAAGACTTCATTATGTGAACGTAGTACTTGACAGTAACGTTACTATAATCATGTGTATTGTTAAATGTTTAATTATGATATTGATATTTAATTATTAACTTGCAATGATCCTAGGTTAATCTAAATGATGAAATGATTGTTTGGTTAGGTTGAGGATTCAGTAACATTAGTTTATGCTTATTTTTGAGAAAGTGGAATTGAGAGTTATTTGTAACTAATCCATGGGTTTTGTTTGTGTGTTTTGAAGGTTATCAACCTATTCTGTTCCACCTTTATGACAATAAAAAATCATAAAGTGAACAGTTTTGAGTTGTCCTTTGCGTTCATCAAGGATAAAGCCGTTTTCAAGTTTGGGCAGAGCTGTGGTCAGCCAAAAATCACGCATAACTTGACAATATATTTAAAAGATATACAGTGGGGAGAACAAGTATTTGATACACTGCCGATTTTGCAGGTTTTCCTACTTACAAAGCATGTAGAGGTCTGTAATTTTTATCATAGTTACACTTCAACTGTGAGAGACGGAATATAAAACAAAAATCCAGAAAATCACATTGTATGATTTTTAAGTAATTCATTTGCATTTTATTGCATGACATAAGTTTTTGATACATCAGAAAAGCAGAACTTAATATTTGGTACAGAAACCTTTGTTTGCAATTACAGAGATCATACGTTTCCTGTAGGTCTTCACCAGGTTTGTACACACTGCAGCAGGGATTTTGGCCCACTCCTCCATACACACCTTCCCCAGATCCATCAGGTTTCGGGGCTGTCGCTGGGCAATACGGACTTTCAGCTCCCTCCAAAGATTTTATATTGGGTTCAGGTCTGGAGACTGGCTAGGCCACTCCAGGACCTTGAGATGCTTCTTACGGAGCCACTCCTTAGTTGCCCTGGCTGTGTGTTTCGGGTCGTTGTCATGCTGGAAGACCCAGCCCATCTTCAATGCTCTTACTGAGGGAAGGAGGTTGTTGGCCAAGATCTCGCGATACATGGCCCCATCCATCCTCCCCTCAATACGGTGCAGTCGTCCTGTCCCCTTTGCAGAAAAGCATCCCCAAAGAATGATGTTTCCACCTCCATGCTTCACGGTTCGTATGGTGTTCTTGGGGTTGTACTCATCCTTCTCCTTCCTCCAAACACGGTGAGTGGAGTTTAGACCAAAAAGCTATATTTTTGTCTCATCAGACCACATGACCTTCTCCCATTCCTCCTCTGGATCATCCAGATGGTCATTGGCAAATTTCAGACAGGCCTGAACATGCGCTGGCTTGAGCAGGGGGACCTTGCGTGCGCTGCAGGATTTTAATCCATGACGGCGTAGTGTGTTACTAATGGTTTTCTTTGAGACTGTGGTCCCAGCTCTCTTCAGGTCATTGACCAGGTCCTGCCGTGTAGTTCTGGGCTGATCCCTCACCTTCCTCATGATCATTGATGCCCCACGAGGTGAGATCTTGCATGGAGCCCCAGACCGAGGGTGATTGACTGTCATCTTGAACTTCTTCCATTTTCTAATAATTGTGCCAACAGTTGTTGCCTTCTCACCAAGTTGCTTGCCTATTGTCCTGTAGCCCATCCCAGCCTTGTGCAGGTCTACAATTTTATCCCTGATGTCCTTACACAGCTCTCTGGTCTTGGCCATTGTGGAGAGGTTGGAGTCTGTTTGAGTGTGTGGACAGGTGCAGTTAATACAGGTAATGAGTGGAGAACAGGAGGGCTTCTTAAAGAAAAAACTAACAGGTCTGTGAGAGACGGAATTCTTACTGGTTGGTAGGTGATCAAATACTTATGTCATGCAATAAAATGCAAATTAATTACTTAAAAATAATACAATGTGATTTTCTGGATTTTTGTTTTAGATTGCGTCTCTCACAGTTGAAGTGTACCTATGATAAAAATTACAGACCTCTACATGATTTGTAAGTAGGAAAACCTGCAAAATCGGCAGTGTATCAAATACTTGTTCTCCCCACTGTATATGGGGGATTGGAAATGATGCAGACAATTACATTGATAGAAGCCACAATCTATCTGAAATATTAAAGCTGATCTACCCCCTATATTTTTTAAAATAAAAGATCCCCCACTATTAATAATTCAGATTTAGCGTAGTTAGATCAGACAAGTTGCTAAGAGCACATATGGAGGCCGAGGGATGATGATAAATTCCCACTAGCGTCAGATGGGCATTATTACCAATGCACACATTTAGGACTAGACATTCAAATAGCTTAGGGACAGAGGTGGTAATGGATACAGAAACATTTCAGTTGCTATTTATGTATATGGCGACACCCGCTCCTCTGCCAACTCTGTCAGATCTAAAAACAGCAAAATTAAGGCAGTTCATACAAATTTAAAAACATTACAATACATTCCCAACACACTATGTGCCCTCAGGCCCCTACTCCACCACTACCACATATCTACAGTACAAAAATCCATGTGTACGTGTGTGTATAGTGCGTATGTTATCGTGTGTGTTTATGCATGTGTCTGCGCCTATGTTTGTGTTGCTTCACAGTCCCCGCTGTTCCATAAGGTGTTTTTTGTATCAGTTACTTGATGTGGAATAAGAGTTCCATGTAGTCATGGCTCTATGTAGTACTGTGCGCCTCCCATAGTCTGTTCTGGACTTGGGGACTGTGAAGAGACCTCTGGTGGCATGTCTTGTGGGGTATGCATGGGGTGACCGAGCTGTGCGCCAGTAGCTCAAACAGACAGCTCGGTGCAACCAAAATGTCAACACCTCTCATAAACACAAGTATTGTTGAAGTCAATCTCTCCTCCACTTTGAGCCAGGAGAGATCGACATGCATATTATTAATATTAGCTCTCTGTGTTCATCCAAGGGCCACCCAATTGCAATTTTCCTAAGTCATTTTGTGTGGCACCTGACCATACGACTGAACAGTAGCCCAGGTGTGATAAAACTAGGGCCTGTAGGACCTGCCTTGTTGATTATCCTGTTAAGAAGGTAGAGCAGCACTTTATTATGGACATATTTCTCCCCATTTTAGCTACTGTTGTATCAATATGTTTTGACCATGACAGTTTGCAGTCCAGTTTACAGTTTAGTCACCTCAACTTGCTCAATTTCCACATTATTTATTACAAGATTTAGATGAGGTTTAGGGTTTAGTGAATGATTTGTCCCAAATACAATGCTTTTAGTTTTAGAAATATTTAGGACTAACTTATTCCTTACCACCCACTCTGAAACTAACTACAACTCTTTGTTAATTGTTGCAGTCATTTCAGTCGCTGCAATAGCTGACATGTATAGTGTTGAGTCATCCGCGTACATAAACACTCTGGCTTTACTCAAAGCCAGTGGCATGTCCTTAGTAAAGATTGAAAAAAGTAATGGGCCTAGACATCTGCCCTGGGGAATTCCTGATTCTACCTGGATTATGAATCAGTACAGCTGCGGGATTTCAGATCAGACAGAGTCTCTAATACGAACATGCCATGTTCAGCAGGTAACCCTATTAGAAAATACTATACCATTGTGTTGGCTTGAATTGGAATAGATACAAGATTGCCTAGAATTGAACCATTATGCATATGCCTCGAACAAGGATGTGGATTAAGACAAGTCAATAAGGGTTACCTGTTGTGGGCAAGGACTGATATACCATCATTTTTTGTAGTACCTCTTCAATACTAACACTCAGCATCCTAGCTCCTCTCCTGTTCGAGTGCAAACCATCTGAAATGAACTGAGGATGTTCCCAAAATAAATCCAAATTGTCAATAAAATCCAACGCTCTTTCGGGGCAGAGATTCAACTTCATCCAAGAGTCCAACAAAAATAGCCAGGAGAAACAATCAACTTCACCACCGTGTGTAGGAATAGGGCCAGAAAAGATAGTCCACTTGCCGGTAGCCATTAAACCAGTTAAATGTAACTAAATGTAATCAAAAATGTAATCTACGTAATCCCCAAAAGTAATTATTTATCATGAGAGGGCCATAAACAATAAATAGTAATGCTGCATACACCAAGAAAGGTTAAAATCTTACCTTTCTGGTCAAAATAGTTATAAATTGGTAGTGTAGTTACTTTGAGGACACAAGCTTAAGTACACAGTACAAATATGATACAAATATGAAATATTTTATATTATGTATTTCCTATTCAACAAAGCTGTATGAATAAGGCTTGAAATGACGTATATGCTTTCTAAATATAGTAAATCTAATTATAAAATGACTAACTATAAGATTTCACCTTCCTTGTAACTGTAAAATACATATTTGTATGTTTAGTGTTAGAGAAAATTTGCATATTTTCTAAATGTCTCTCTTGATTAAAATGTCTACAACCATCGCTGTGAACGTCTCACAGAGCTCTAGCTTAGCTTCCTAAACTCGTTAGGAACTCGCCTTTCATCTCATATTAATCTTGTCCATCTATTACAAACAGAAAGTGTTTTTTTTTTGTTTAAAATCTATGAATTATTTTAGATTAATGCTTTGGGACGTGTGGGACGTGGTCTTGGGGGGCTGCTCGGTGAAGTCAGGGGGGCTTAGAACCGTAAAACAGTTAGAGAGCCGCAGGAATGATTCTCCTCTCCTACTTATAACTCCATCCCCCTTTGCTTCCGATGGTGTAGAGCAAAACGCAGTAGATCTCCGGTTCTCGTTGGTGGGATGTGTTAATACGGGAAAGTGATCCAAGGTAGTATCCTCAGTAGTTACTGCAGAGGAACCCAATCTCATAGAGCATCCTGGATTTTCCTCTCGGGCCATTTAGAATTGACGCATCAAAAACAGCATGCAGTCTTGAAGTGTCCAGCCAGAGCGAGACGCTCTCCTAGGAACCTATTCTCCTCTAGTAGCTCAATGATCCGCTCCTTTGAGGCATGCCGCTGTTTGCATTTATCACAAGTGTACATCCCAGGAGGTTGGTGGCACCTTAATTGGGGAGAACGGGCTTGTGGTAATGACTGGAGCGGAATCAGTGGAATGGTATCAAATACATCAAACACATGGTCTCCAGGTTTTTTATTTATTTTTTTTTATTTCACCTTTATTTAACCAGGTAAACCAGTTGAGAACAAGTTCTCATTTACAACTGCGACCTGGCCAAGATAAAGCATAGCAGTGCGATAAAAACAACAACACAGAGTTACATATGGGGTAAAACAAAACAAAAATCAAAAAAATACAACAGAAATACAATTAATATACAGTGTGCAAATTTAGCAAGTTATGGAGGTAAGGCAATAAAATAGGCTATAGTGCAAAATAATTACAATTTAGTATTAACACTGGAATGATGTGCAAGAGATGATGTGCAAATAGAGATACTGGGGTACAGATGAGCAAAATAAATAACAATATAGGGATGAGGTAGTTGGGCGGGCTAATTTCAGATGGGCTGTGTACAGGTGCAGTGATCGGTAAGGTGCTCTGACAACTGATGCCTAAAGTTAGTGAGGGGAGATAAGCGTCTCCAGCTTCAGAGATTTTTGCAGTTTGTTCCAGTCATTGGCAGCAGAGAACTGGAAGGAATTGCGGCCAAAGGAGGTGTTGGCTTTGGGGATGACCAGTGAGATATACCCGCTGGAGCGCAGACTACGGGTGGGTGTTGCTATGGTGACCAATGAGCTAAGATAAGGCGGGGATTTGCCTAGCAGTGATTTATAGATGGCCTGGAGCCAGTGGGTTTGGCGACGAATATGTAGTGAGGACCAGCCAACAAGAGCGTACAGGTCACAGTGGTGGGTATTATATGGGGCTTTGGAGACAAAACGGATGGCACTGTGATAGACAACATCCAATTTGCTGAGTAGAGTGTTGGAGGCTATTTTGTAAATGACATCGCCGAAGTCAAGGATCGGTAGGATAGTCAGTTTTACAAGGGCATGTTTGGCAGCATGAGTGAAGGAGGCTTTGTTGCGAAATAGGAAACCGATTCTAGATTTAACTTTGGATTGGAGATTCTTAATGTGAGTCTGGAAGGAGAGTTTACAGTCTAACCAGACACCTAGATATTTGTAGTTGTCCACGTACTCTAGGTCAGACCCGTCTAGAGTAGTGATTCTAGTCGGGTGGGCGGGTGCAAGCAGCGTTCGGTTGAAGAGCATGCATTTTGTTTTACTAGTGTTTAAGAGCAGTTGGAGGCTACTGAAGGAGTGTTGTATGGAATTGAAGCTCGTTTGGAGGTTTGTTAACACAGTGTCCAATGAAGGGCCAGATGTATACAAAATGGTGTCGTCTGCGTGAGAGGTGGATCTGAGAGTCACCAGCAGCAAGAGCGACGTCATTGATATACACAGAGAAAAGAGTTGGCCCAAGAATTGAACCCTGTGGCACCCCCCATAGAGACTGCCATAGGTCCAGACAACAGGCCCTCCGATTTGACACATTGAACTCTATCTGAGAAGTAGTTGGTGAACCAGGCGAGGCAGTCATTTGAGAAACCAAGGCTATTTAGTCTGCCAATAAGAATGCGGTGGTTGACAGAGTCGAAAGCCTTGGCCAGGTCAATGAAAACGGCTGCACAGTACTGTCTATTATCGATCGCGGTTATAATATCATTTAGGACCTTGAGCGTGGCTGAAGTGCACCCATGACCAGCTCGAAACCGGATTGCATAGCAGAGAAGGTACGGTGGGATTCGAAATGGTTGGTGATCTGTTTGTTGACTTGGCTTTCAAAAACTTTTTGAAAGGCAGGGCAGGATGGATATGGGTCTGTAACAGTTTGGATCTAGAGTGTCACCCCCCTTTGAAGAGGGGGATGACCGCGGCAGCTTTCCAATCTCTGGGGATCTCAGACGTTACGAAAGAGAGGTTGAACAGGCTAGTAATAGGGGTTGCGACAATTTCGGCGGCTAGTTTTAGAAAGAAAGGGTCCAGATTGTCTAGTCCAGATGATTTGTAGGGGTCCAGATTTTGCAGCTCTTTTAGAACATCAGCTGTCTGGATTTGTGTGAAGGAGAAGCGGGGGGCATGGGCAAGTTGCAGCGGAGGGTGCAGAGCTGGTGGCCGGGGTAGTGGTAGCCAGGTGGAAAGCATGGCCAGCCGTAGCAAAATGCTTGTTGAAATTCTCGATTATTGTAGATTTATCGGTGGTGATAGTGTTTCCTAGCCTCAGTGCAGTGGGCAGCTGGGAGGAAGTGCTCTTATTTTCCATGGACTTTACAGTGTCCCAAAACTTTTTGGAGTTAGTGCTACAGGATGCAAATTTCTGTTTGAAAAAGTTAGCCTTTGCTTTCCTAACTGCTTGTGTATATTGGTTCCTAACTTCCCTGAAAAGTTGCATATCACGGGGGCTATTTGATGCTAATGCAGTACGCCACAGGATGTTTTTGTGCTGGTCAAGGGCAGTCAAGTCTGAGGAGAACCAGGGGCTGTATCTGTTCTTAGTTCTGTATTTTTTGAATGGGGCATGTCTATTTAAGATTGAGAGGAAATTACTTTTAAAGAACAACCAGGCATCCTCTACTGACGGAATGAGATCTATATCCATCCAGGATACCTGGGCCAGGTCAATTAGGAAGGCCTGCTCGCTGAAGTGTTTTTGGGGAGCGTTTGACAGTGATGAGGGTGGTCGTTTGACCGCGGACCCGTTACGGACGCAGGCAATAAGGCAGTGATCGCTGAGATCCTGGTTGAAGACAGCGGAGGTGTATTTAGAGGGTAAGTTAGTCAGGATGATATCTATGAGGGTACCCATGTTTACGGATTTAGGGTTGTACCTGGTAGGTTCGTTGATAATTTGCGTGAGGTTGAGGGCATCTAGCTTGGATTGTAGGATGGCTGGGGTATTAAGCATATCCCAATTTAGGTCACCAAGCAGTACGAACTCTGAGGATAGATGGGGGCAATCAGTTCACATATGGTGTCCAGGGCACAGCTGGGGGCTGAGGGGGTCTGTAGCAAGCGGCAACAGTGAGAGATTTATTTCTGGAAAGGTGGATTTTTAGAACTAAAAGCTCAAACTGTTTGGGCACAGACCTGGATAGTATGATAGAGCTCTGCAGGCTATCTCTACAGTAGATTGCAACTCCACCCCCTTTGGCAGTTCTATCTAGACGGAAAATGTTATAGTTGGGGATGGAAATTTCAGAATTTTTTGGTGGCCTTCCTAAGCCAGGATTCAGACACTGCTAGAACATCAGGGTTGGCGGAGTGTGCTAACGCAGTGAATAACTCAAACTTAGGAAGGAGGCTTCTGATATTTATGTGCAGAAAACCAAGACTTTTACGGTTACAGAAGTCAATAAATGATAGCTCCTGGGGAGTAGGAGTGATACTGGGGGCTGCAGGGCCTGGGTTAGCCTCTACATCACCAGAGGAACAGAGGAGGAGTAGAATAAGGATACGACTAAAGGCTTTAAGAACTGGTCTTCTAGTGCGTTGGGTACATAGAATAAAGGGGGCAGTTCTCCGGGCGTTGTAGAAAAGATTCAGGGCATTATGTACAGAAAAGGATATGGAAGGATATGAGTACAGTTCAGGTAATCCTAAGTGTTGGGTAACAATGAAAGAGATAGCATCATTGGAGGCATCGATTGAGCCGGTCTCGCGTGTATGGGGGGAACAAAGGAACTATATGAGACAGTTTGAGAGGGACTAGGGGTTCTACATTGAAATTGTATAATAAGAACTAACCCAAACAGCAATAGGCAAGGCATAATTGACATAGGAGAGAGGCATAAAGCAGTCACGTGTTATTAGAGAGAGCTAAGACACAACTGGAAATAGCGATAACGTTTGGGCTAAGACTAAACAGAAAAAACAGGACAGAGTACCGTGTAAAGGAACAGTCCAGCAGGCATCAGCTGTGCAGCTGAGTGATCATAAGGTCCAGTGAACAGCAATATGTGAGTCCGAGAGCAGTTCAAATTGGTGCTTCAGCACAGCTAGCAGGGAGCTAGCAGGCTAGCTCAAGGCTAACTGGTGCTTGCTATATGGCAATGGTATCAGCCAGCAACAGGTTGCAGCTAGCTAGCTGGTTGTGATGATCCGGCGCTAGGGTCCAGTGATTCCGGCAGAAAGTCCAATAAGCTATGGGTCGATAGCACGCTGGGTCGATAGCACGCTGTGCAGACTGGCCGACGAATTGTCCAGGCTAGCTAGAGCTGGCTGGTGGATAGTGTAGGCCACGGACAAAGATGAAGACGCTAACAGTGACTAATAACACGTAGCCATTTAGTTGCAGCTAGCTAGCTGGTTGTGATGATCCGGCGCTAGGGTCCAGTGATTCCGGCAGAAAGTCCAATAAGCTATGGGTCGATAGCACGCTGGGTCGATAGCACGCTGTGCAGACTGGCCGACGAATTGTCCAGGCTAGCTAGAGCTGGCTGGTGGATAGTGTAGGCCACGGACAGTGGTGGAGACGCTAACGGTAACTAATAGCAGGTAGCCAATTCAGATTACGGCTACACACGTTTCAGCTTACGGTTCTTGATGAAAGTTATAAAGAAATAATAGAATCCTTTCCACGTTGGGTGAGGCGGGTTGCAGGAGAGTATATTTAGTTAAAGAGTGAAAGTAAAAAATTTAGAAATATAGACAAAAAAAACAAGAAACGGGATATTTACACTGGACGAAAAATAAATAGTGTTTGATGCCATTCCATTTGCTCCGTTCCGGCCATTATTATGAGCCGTTCTCCCCTCAGCAGCCTCCACTGGTGCATCTCCGGATCCGACTGCAAAACAGAGGAGTCTGACATGCTTATACTCAGGTCAGAAACAGCTGTCCCGGCTACAAGAGCCAACCGTGATGTGAGACAAGCTTTACCGGTGACAGCCAAGTAACCTAGCTAGTCAGAGCTAGCCAGGGCTAGCCTGCTAATGTTAGCTCCAGGAGACGGTAAAATCCAGACGAACACGGTGTGTTAAGAACAGCACTAACACCATGGTCCCGAAATAAAACACTTAAAACAAAGGTTTAAAAAGTATACAATGTATAAATATAAAACGTGTAGCTAAGTCGTCTATACCAAACTTCCTGCTTCCTACTTCCTGCTTCCTGACACATCTGAGTAGAACAAGTTGTCAATCGATTATATTAGATCTGACCCCATTTAGTCAACTGGTCGATTGTTTTGGTCGATAGGCTGTTGGTCGTCTGAGATTTTTTTAGTCGAGCAGTCGCAAATATATATACATACATATTTTTATGGCACACGAGACACCTGTCTGATTCATGCCTGTCTCAGTGGACTAATCCATTGCGGAGGCACACCAGTATCCCCAGTAGTACATTTACCGTTAATTCCCATAATTTCAAATCTACAATGTTTGTTTGGTTACGGTAATTTCTGTTAATGTATTCAATATATTATTATTACATTATTTTATCGTTCTCATTGTCGGAGTGGACACGTTGTTTGAGGACCGCACAACCGAGGCTACACTTGTGAGGAACACGATCTGGTTTATTTCATTCCACTTACGAGTTGTCAATTTATTCATTGTCTTTTGTTTGTAGCGCTCCTGTCAATGTTGAGTAAGGACGCGCACCTGATTATGCATAGAAGTAGGCCCAGGCTACCTGGCCTGCGTGCAAATGTAGGCCTATAAATGTGCACATTTGGGGATCTGATAGTATTTCTGATTGTCTTAACTTACCACCACTGTGGACCTTCTCAAAGAAAAGTTTTCTTCACCTCAAGCAGCAAGTAAACAAAGTCTGTTTTTACATCCATTGAGAATGACAATAGTTTCTCAACGTAGCCTATTTGAAAAATCTTTCCAGCTCTTTCAATAACCACTCGGCGTGAAAGGGGAAAACAATATCATGCTCTGATCCTGTGGAAACGTCATAAAATACAATATTTTCTACCTCCAGGCTGCAATGTTTTAATTTTTGTGCTTTATGTAGGCTATTTTTACATAGTTAGCAATGACAATAGAAGTTACTTTTTTTAAAATTTTGATTAACCACATGATACTGATTTTGAAATACAAAGACTTTATTATAAATTAAATTAGACTGTTCCACGAAAATGTGCATATGAAAATCATAACTGGCACGCAGCTCAGTAGAAATACTTAGATACATTTGCACGCCAAATGGAAAAGGTTGCCTACCCCTGGTGTAGCCTATTAGCTTAATGGCAGAATCTGCCAAGGTCTGCAGCAGCAGGAGGAGGAGGGTCGGGATTTAGGCTATCTGGCTAGTCGGCTAGTTAGGCTATCTGGCTAGTCGGCTAGTTAGGCTATCTGGCTAGTCGGCTAGTTAGGCTATCTGGCTAGTCGGCTAGTTAGGCTATCTGGCTAGTCGGCTAGTTAGGCTATCTGGCTGAGTCGGCTGAGTTAGGCTATCTGGCTAGTCGCTAGTTGAGGCTATCTGGCTAGTCGGCTAGTTAGGCTATCTGGCTAGTCGGCTAGTTAGGCTATCTGGCTAGTCGGCTAGTTAGGCTATCTGGCTAGTCGGCTAGTTAGGCTATCTGGCTAGTCGGCTAGTTAGGCTATCTGGCTAGTCGGCTAGTTAGGCTATCTGGCTAGTCGGCTAGTTAGGCTATCTGGCTAGTCGGCTAGTTAGGCTATCTGGCTAGTCGGCTAGTTAGGCTATCTGGATCTCTGGCTCCCTCTTGTGTGTCTTAATTATTTAATCACAGTGTGCTTAAAGCATCAGACAAGCTCAGTAGCCGACATATAGTTGATTTTATTATAGGGTGTCTGTATAGGGAAAAAATACACGTTTTAAAATTTAGACCAATATTTTTTTTTTGTCGGGGACAGCCCTAGATTATATAGATCATTTTGGATCACTATCACTAGCTATTACTAGCTATCAGGGGGAAAAAACTGTCTAGGTAGCCATCTTGGTTTTTCTTACATGTACATGTACTACTACAGTTAAAAAGCATTGGAAAGGAAAGGAAAAGAAATGAAAAGAAAGGGGGATACCTAGTCATGCTCTCTGTCTCTCATGTTGGCTTCCAGCCACTCTACATGGCAGTGTGTGTCTATGAGAAGAGGGTGTCTCTCTGTCTCTCATGTTGGCTTCCAGCCACTCTACATGGCAGTCTATTAGAAGGTGTCTCTGCATGGCAGATTGCTCCCCTAATGACAGTAACAGTGTAAGTGCAGGCAGGCAGGCAGGCAGGCAGGCGCACCCACACATACAGGAAGCCCCCTGGTCCTGTTCAATTACTAGCGCCATCAACACACACCAGTCTAATCTGAACACATAAAGTACTCCACAGATGGCTATAGACGACAGTCATATTACTCCACAGATGGCTATAGACGACAGTCATATTACTCCACAGATGGCTATAGACGACAGTCATATTACTCCACAGATGGCTATAGACGACAGTCATATTACTCCACAGATGGCTATAGACGACAGTCATATTACTCCACAGATGGCTATAGACGACAGTCATATTACTCCACAGATGGCTATAGACGACAGTCATATTACTCCACAGATGGCTATAGACGACAGTCATATTACTCCACAGATGGCTATAGACGACAGTCATATTACTCCACAGATGGCTATAGACGACAGACATATTAATCATCATCCCAAGGCTAGAGTCTAGGGCAGCATCCCAAATGGTCTCCCATGCCCTTTATAGTGCACAAGTAGTGCACTATATAGGGAATATATACAGTATAGGAAATAGTGCAATTTGGGCAACTGGTGCAAGTACAATTTGGCTCCATGACTGAACACAGTTCAACTCTGAGGCGGAGCGAGGTCATTTCCTGTTTCAGTGTTACTGTTGATTGACCCAAGTGGTTGATTGCTAGGGAACTCTCTCTCCAAGAGCCACTGGGATGGTGAAGCAATGGAACGAGGGCCATGCATGCTAAATATACATGCAATGTTTAATTCTAAGACTAAGTGGTGTGATAATGTGTGGGTATTGGAACAGAACCAAGGCTTAGTTTAAGGTAGAGTCAGTGATACACGAAGTGAACAGCAATATGATTTCTGCTAAGACTAAGTGCGAGGTTAAACTTCTCTGCTGTTTTGGTCTCATAGCTATCACACTGTAGCAGATTGAAGCGCAGCCATGTACATGAGCAAATACTCTGTGATACTCTGTGAAACTCTGTGATACTCTGTGATACTCTGTGAAACTCTGTGATACTCTATGAAACTCTGTGATACTCTGTGATACTCTGTGAAACTCTGTGATACTCTGTGATACTCTGTGAAACTCTGTGAGTGCATCATCTTGCATCATCTTCATCTGCAAATTCTGCGGTTCATCCTGCTGCTCGTGGCAACGAGAGTCTCAGTTTAAGACCAATTATACTTACCCCAGGGCCACACAGCCTCAACCAATCAACCAATCAACCAATCAATCATCAACCAATCAACCAATCAACCAATCAATAAAGGGCAGCACTACTCACCCCAGGGGTTTCTCCAGTCGACTGGCGGGGGATCCTACGATCTCTCCCAGAGTACAGAACACCTGCCCCAAGAAGTCCTGCTGGGGGGGACAGGGGGTTGCGGGAGAGACGGAGGAGGGAGGCGTGACGGAGAAGGGGGTGTTAACGGGGAAACGGGGAGCAGGGAGAGACAGGTGAGAAAGGAGGGAGAGGAAGGATAGTGGGGGTTCAGGGGAGACGGGGGAGAGATGGGGGAGATGGGGTAACAAGGACAGATGGTGTGGTTAGGACGGAGTTAAACAGTGTGTTATAAGCTTTATTATAAGCATTGTTATGAGCATAAAGTTTGTCAGAGGAGTCAAACACGTACGTCAATGTCGGAGGGCTTCCAGGGAGAAGGAGGAAGAGGAGGAGGAGGAGGAGGAAGAGGAGGAGGAGGGGTACACCAGGCAGCAGCATAGACAACAACAATAACAGAGCATATCATGTAACAGAAGGCACAAGACTCAAACCACACAACACCGTTATCAAAACAAGGGCAAGAGAAAACAGGAGAGAGGGAGAGAAGAGGGTGGTAGAGAAATAAAGAGATAGAGAGCGAAACATTTTTTGTGTGTGTGTGTGAGAGGAGAGCAAGTAGTACAAAAGGGAGCACGAAATGATAAAATATAGTCATGACAAATGTGGAAATAATGATGAATATTCTGGTATTTTGCAAACTATTGGCTGCAGATATATTCTCATTGTGCATTCACTCATCATCATTACTTGTGAGTCCATTGCTAATAACATTGGAGTGCAATACATCATGCCTAGAAGTTAGGGAAATGGGTTTGACAAGCTTTGATAATGGTGTGACAAATCACAATGCTTCATTAAGTCATGAGTATGAACCAAATCTATGTATTTTTATGAAAGCTACTCAATATCAATACTTAAAGTAATATGTCATCTTTATTATACAAATGAAAAGGTGCATGGACAGACAGCAAGGCCACATCGTGAAACTTTGGGAAATAAGGCACTATTATTCACTATTTCCATCAAACAGTATATGTGTGCTTTAGGATGACATGGATTTTGATTAGCATAAAACAAAAATAAGGAATGGGATGCATTTCGAAATAAAAGTTCCCATTTTAAAAACAAAAGTTTCCATTCATAGAGGATAGATGGCAAAGTAAAAATCAAGCAACTAGAAGGCATGAGCACAGAGTGATAACTTTTTCACTTACATGCTTTGCCAGATCTGGACTTTTGGAATCGATATCATATCTGAAATCAGAAAGAAACACACATTAAAGTGGCAAGAGCTGACAGGAGCCGGAGAGAAAACTATTTGTGGCTTAACTGACTGGCGTTTGAACATTAACAAATAGAACCAAAGTGGCTTGATATCATTCCTGATACAATGACAATTGGACAGACAGAAAGCCACCCAAAAGTCAATTTATATTAAATTGAAATTGAAATGAAAATGTTTTTAACAGGTAAAACCATTTTTTTCACTTAATCCTTATACACTTCATGAATAAAGTCTATTTTCCTTTCACTATTGTCCAAGACTAGGCTGCTGTCACTCACCCATTCACTTTAGAAACAATAACGTTTAAAAAAATGTCTTAGCAGCTGCTGCCGGTGATAAACTTTGGCTAAAAGTCCACCCCTCCTCATCCCCCCCATTCCTGAGGAGGTACTGTATACGTAAAGGACCCAAATGAAGTTATTTAGTCACAGTATATCCTCTGAGACGTTCAGCAGAGGAATAATTACAGAGCTACATACAGTAGGACTAATTACAAAGATACTGAGGACTAACTACAGAGCTACAGAGGACTGATGACAAAGCTACAGAAGACTGATGACAGAGCTACAGAAGACTGATGACAGAGCTACAGAAGACTGATGACAGAGATACAGAGGACTGATGACAGAGCTACAGAGGACTGATGACAGAGCTACAGAGGACTGATGACAAAGCTACAGAAGACTGATGACAGAGCTACAGAAGACTGATGACAGAGCTACAGAATACTGATGACAGAGCTACAGAGGACTGATGACAGAGCTACAGAAGACTGATGACAGACCTACAGAGGACTGATGACAAAGCTACAGAAGACTGATGACAGAGCTACAGAGGACTGATGACAAAGCTACAGAAGACTGATGACAGAGCTACAGAAGACTGATGACAGAGCTACAGAATACTGATGACAGAGCTACAGAGGACTGATGACAGAGCTACAGAAGACTGATGACAGAGCTACAGAGGACTGATGACAGAGCTACAGAAGACTGATGACAGAGCTACAGAAGACTGATGACAGAGCTACAGAGGACTGATGACAGAGCTACAAAGGACTAAATACATAGCTACAGAGGACTACATACAGAGCTACAGAATACTGATGACAGAGATACAGAAGACTGATGACAGAGATACAGAGGACTGATGACAGAGCTACAGAAGACTGATGACAGAGCTACAGAAGACTGATGACAGAGCTACAGAGGACTGATGACAGAGATACAAAGGACTAAATACAGAGCTACAGAGGACTAAATACAGAGCTACAGAAGACTGATGACAGAGCTACAGAAGACTGATGACAGAGAACAGAGGACTGATGACAGAGATACAGAAGACTGATGACAGAGCTACAGAGGACTGATGACAGAGATACAGAGGACTGATGACAGAGATACAGAAGACTGATGACAGAGCTACAGAAGACTGATGACAGAGCTACAGAGGTCTGATGACAGAGCTACAGAGGACTAATTACAGAGCTACAGAGGCTGGATATGTACAGAGGGAGTCTGTGGCGGTGGATATGTAGCTAGCTACTGAAGTCCATTAGGACCTTTGTCTCTACACGGTAGAAAGCAAAAGATAATGTTAGACAGACTATAGTTATGTTCTTATACATATCTTTCCCCTTGTTGAGGTGCGCTGAGGTGAGGTACAGAGGGAGTTAAGGGAGTAAGGAAATGATTCTGTCTCCATTCTCAAAGCCTCTTAATAAAGTGTCACCTCTGCCCTGCACTCTGATTGGGCCTTTCAAGACGACGAGAGGGGCTGTTCCAGAAGAGGAGGAGGAGGGGGAGGAGGGAGGAGGGAGGGAGCAGAGAGTGAGGATATAGTAGGTAGGATGGAGGAGGTGGGAGGAGGGAGGAGGAGGGAGGAGGAGGGAGGAGGGGAGGGGGAGGAGGAGGAGGGAGGAGGGAGGAGGGAGGGAGGAGGAGGAGGGAGGAGGGAGGGAGAGGAGGGAGGAGGAGGGAGGAGGGAGGGAGGAGGGAGGAGGGAGGAGGAGGGAGGAGGGGGGGGAGGGAGGAGGAGGGAGGGAGGAGGAGGAGGGGGGGAGGGAGGGGAGGGAGGGGGAGGGGGGGGGGGGGGGGGGGAGGGGGGGGTGAGGAGGGGGGGGGGGGGGGGAGGGGGAGGAGGAGGAGGAGGAGGAGGAAGAGGGGAGGGGAGGAGGAGGAGGAGGAGGAGGAGGAGGGAGGAGGAGGGAGGACTGTAATTCTTATGGGACTCTGCTGGGACTTCAGACAGTGAGGAGAGTGAGGCTAAAACACTGATCATTCTTTTATACCTGTCTCACTTCCTCCTAATCTCAACAACACATGACAATCAAGACAGGGCAGAATACTGATTAATGATTTATTACACAGGAGAGAGATGGAGAGGTGGTGAATGAAGGGGAGAAAAGAGGGCAAGAAGGGAGAGAGAGAAGG
Organism: Coregonus clupeaformis; assembly: GCF_020615455.1. NCBI lineage: Eukaryota > Metazoa > Chordata > Actinopteri > Salmoniformes > Salmonidae > Coregonus > Coregonus clupeaformis. The sequence goes on along the minus strand of NC_059215.1, from coordinate 49,668,449 downwards.
AGAGAGTAGGAGGAGCAGAAGGAGGGGAGAGATTAAGGAGAAAGAGAGAGAGAGGAGAGAGAGAAAGAGAGCAAGAGAAAGATAGGAGGATGGAAAGGAAGGGTTGGTTGGGCACATCACATGTAAAACTAACACACCCTCCCTACCTGTCTGCCTGGTGAGTCCTCGGAGGACCAGATCAAAGAGAATAACTACTCACACGTCAAAGCGTAGATTCTGCTTCTCCTCAAAGAAGTAGTCCAGGATGTACTTCCTGACAAAGTCTGGGTTTAGAGTGTTGTCAATCACCTCTGTTCTCCCAAACTAGAAGAGGACAGAGAATGAGGGAAGGGGGAAAGAGAGATATGGAGAGAGAGTTGGTTTGTAACAAAATAATCATAAACTTTTATGCAGTTAGTAAGAAAGCAGCCCGACATTCCTCTCCTCTCTGTCCTCTCCTCTCTCTCCTCTCTCTCCTCTCTCTCCTGTCTCTCCTCTCATTCCACTCTCTCTCCTCTCCTCTCTCCTCTCCTCTCGTCTTGTCTCCTCTTGCTCCTCTCCTCTCCTCTCCTCTCCTCTCCTCTCCTCTCCTCTCCTCTCCTCTCCTCTCCTCTCCTCTCTCTCCTCTCCTCTCCTCTCCTCTCCTCTCCTCTCTCTCTCTCCTCTCTCTTCCTCTCCTCCTCTCCTCTCCTCCTCTCCTCTCCTCTCCTCTCTCTCCTCTCCTCTCCTCTCTCTCCTCCCTCTCCTCTCCTCTCCTCTCCTCTCCGCTCCTCTCCGCTCCTCTCACTCCTCTCTCTCTCCTCTCTTCTTCTCTCTCTCCTCTCTTTCCTCTCTCCTCTCTCTCATCTCTTTCCTCTCTCTCCTCTCTTTCCTCTCTCCTTTCCTCTCCTCTCTCTCCTCTCCTCTCTCTCCCTCTCCTCTCTCTCCTCTCCTCTCCTCTCTCTCCTCTCTCTCCTCTCTCCTCTCCTCTCCTCTCTCTCCTCTCTTTCCTCTCCTCTCCCTCCTCTCCTCCCCTCTCCTCCCTCTCCTCCTCTCCTCTCCTCTCCTCTCCTCTCCTCTCTCTCCTCTCCTCTCCTCTCCTCTCCTCTCCTCTCTCTCTCTCTCCTCTCCCCTCTCCTCTCCTCTCCTCTCCTCTCTCTCCTCTCCCTCTCCTCTCCTCTCCCTCTCCTCTCCTCTCCCTCTCTCTCCTCTCCTCTCTCCCTCTCCTCTCCCTCTCTCCTCTCCTCTCCTCTCTCTCTCTCCTCTCCCTCTCCTTCCTCCTCTCTCTCCTCTCCTCTCCTCCTCTCTCTCCTCTCTCTCCTCTCTCCTCTCTCTCTCCCTCTCCTCTCTCTCCTCTCCCTCCTCTCCTCCTCTCCCTCCTCTCTCCTCTCCTCTCCTCTCTCTCCTCTCTTCTCCTGTCCTCTCCTCTCCTCTCCTCTCTCTCCTCTCCTCTTCTCTCTCTCCTCTTTCCTCTCTCTCCTCTCCTTTCCTCTCTCCTATCCTCTCTCTCCTCTCCTGTCTCCCCTCTCCTCTCTCTCCTCTCTCCTCATCTCTCTCCTCTCGTCTCGTCTCCTCTCCTCTCTCTCCTCTCTCTCCTTTCCTCTCCTCTCCATCCTCTCCCTCCTCTCTCTCTCCTCTCCTCTCTTGTATCTTGTAGACACTCAGCAGCAGATAAACACAGCATGTAACAAAACACTGATACACTAATTTAAAATACAACGATATACAAACAATACAATGGCTGGATGCTGACTGGGAGCTCTCAGCTCATCTGTCTTGTAAAGTGGAACAGGAAACTATCCTCATTGAGTTTAATTACAGCCAGTTAATTAATACCGACTCTCTCTCTCGCTCTCTCTCTCTCTCTCTCTCTCTCTCTCTCTCTCTCTCTCTCTCTCTCTCTCTCTCTCTCTCTCTCTCTCTCTCGCTCTCTCTCTCTCTCTCTCTCTCTCTCTCGCTCTCTCTCGCGCTTTTCTCTCTCTCTCTCTCTCTCTCTCTCTCTCTCTCTCGCTCTCTCTCGCTCTCTCTCTCTCTCTCTCTCTCTCTCTCTCTCTCTCTCTCTCTCTCTCTCTCTCTCTCTCTCTCTCTCTCTCTCTCTCTCTCTCTCTCTCTCTCTCTCTCTCTCTCTCTCTCTCTCTCTCTCTCTGTCTCTTTGTCTGTCTCTCTCTCTCTCTGTCTCTTTTCCTTTTTTTAGCCTGTCTCTCTATCATGACTGGCTCTCACGGCAGTCAGTCGCCTCTACTTCCTCTCAGTGTGACACAACAGAAACACTTGCCTGTATGTACAGGGAAAGAAAAACAGAACAAAGTCACCGTATTTACTTTAATTTCATGTGAAGTAAAGCATGTTTTTTATATTTATTTATTTCACCTTTATTTAACCAGGTTAGGCCAGTTGAGAACAAGTTCTCATTTTCAATTGCGACCTGGCCAAGATAAAGCAAAGCAGTGCGATAAAAAACAACAACACAGAATTACATATGGGGTAAAACAAAACATAGTCAAAAATACAACAGAAAATATATATACAGTGTGTGCAAATGTAGCAAGTTATGGAGGTAAGGCAATAAATAGGCCATAGTGCAAAATAATTACAATTTAGTATTACCACTGGAATGATAGATGTGCAAGAGATGATGCAAATGAGCAAAATAAATAACAATATGGGGATGAGGTAATTGGGTGGGCTAATTTCAGATGGGCTGTGTACAGGTGCAGTGATCGGTAAGGTGCTCTGACAACTGATGCTTAAAGTTAGTGAGGGAGATAAGAGTCTCCAGCTTCATAGATTTTTGCAGTTCGTTCCAGTCATTGGCAGCAGAGAACAGGAAGGAATGGCGGCCAAAGGAGGTGTTGGCTTTGGGGATGACCAGTGAGATATACCTGCTGGAGCGCAGACTACGGGTGGGTGTTGCTATGGTGACCAATGAGCTAAGATAAGGCGGGGATTTGCCTAGCAGTGATTTATAGATGACCTGGAGCCAGTGGGTTTGGCGACGAATATGTAGTCAGGACCAGCCAACAAGAGTGTACAGGTCACAGTGGTGGGTAGTATATGGGGCTTTGGTGACAAAACGGATGGCACTGTGATAGACTACATCCAATTTGCTGAGTAGAGTGTTGGAGGCTATTTTGTAAATTACATCGCCGAAATCAAGGATCGGTAGGATAGTCAGTTTAACGAGGGCATGTTTGGCAGCATGAGTGAAGGAGGCTTTGTTTGAAATAGGAAGCCGATTCTAGATGTAACTTTGGATTGGAGATGCTTAATGTGAGTCTGGAAGGATAGTTTACAGTCTAACCAGACACCTAGATATTTGTAGTTGTCCACATACTCTAGGTCAGACCTGCCGAGAGTAGTGATTCTAGTCGGGTGGGCGGGTGCCAGCAGCGTTCGATTGAAGAGCATGCATTTAGTTTTACTAGTGTTTAGGAGCAGTTGGAGGCTACGGAAGGAGTGCTGTATGGCAGTGAAGCTCGTTTGGAGGTTTGTTAACACAGTGTCCAATGAAGGGCCAGATGTATACAAAATGGTGCCGTCTGCGTAGAGCTGGATCTGAGAGTCACCAGCAGCAAGAGCGACATCATTGATATACACAGAGAAAAGAGTCGGCCCGAGAATTGAACCCTGTGGCACCCCCATAGAGACTGCAATAGGTCCAGACAACAGGCCCTCCGATTTGACACATTTAACTCTATCTGAGAAGTGGTTGGTGAACCAGGCGAGGCAGTCATTTGAGAAACCAAGGCTATTTAGTCTGCCAATAAATGCGGTGGTTGACAGAGTCGAAAGCCTTGGCCAGGTCGATGAAGACGGCTGCAGAGTACTGTCTATTATCGATCGCGGTTATAATATCGTTTAGGACCTTGAGCGTGGCTGAAGTGCACCCATGACCAGCTCGGAAACCGGATTGCATAGCGGAGCAGGTACAGTGGGATTCGAAATGGTCTGTGATCTGTTTGTTAAACTTGGCTTTCAAAAACTTTCGAAAGGCAGGGCAGGATGGATATAGGTCTGTAACGGTTTGGATCTAGAGTGTCACCCCCTTCGAAGAGGGGGATGACCGCGGCAGCTTTCCAATCTCTGGGGATCTCAGACGTTACGAAAGAGAGGTTGAACAGGCTAGTAAAGCATGTGAAATAAAGCGTGAGAGGATGAGGTGCGGTAATTGTAATAGTACAGTGAGGTGTCCTGTGGTGCTCAAACTACTCTCTGATGCTGTAATGTGTGCGTGAGTGTGTGTGTGTGTGTGTGTGTGTGTGTGTGTGTGTGTGTGTGTGTGTGGCGTGTGTGTGGTGTGCGTGTGTGTGCGTGTGTGTGGTGTGCGTGTGTGTGTGTGTGTGTGTGTGTGTGTGTGTGTGTGTGTGTGTGTGTGTGTGTGTGTGTGCGTGTGTGTGGTGTGCGTGTGTGTGCGTGTGTGTGTATGATGGTGTTGTGCTGAAAAGCACACACACACACGCTTGCAAGGACACACACACACACACACACACGCACACACACTCCTGTGCTGCGGTTAGTTTGTTCCCTCAGCTAATTGTGTCTATTATGAATAATGCATGTTGAGAGGCCTAGCTGAGGCTTGAGATGAAGATGAATAAATGATGGGCCAGTAGAAAGTGTTACTTACCATAAACTGACAGAGATAATTAATCATTACAGAGTTAGGTCTTAATGAGCAGTCTTAATGATACAGTACTGCAGTCTGTTATACTACAGAGTACTGCAGTCTGTTATACTACAGAGTACTGCAGTATGTTATACTACAGAGTACTGCAGTCGGTTATACTACAGAGTACTGCAGTCTGTTATACTACAGAGTACTGCAGTCTGTAATACTACAGAGTACTGCAGTCTGTTATACTACAGAGTACTGCAGTCTGTTATACTACAGAGTACTGCAGTCGGTTATACTACAGAGTACTGCAGTCTGTTATACTACAGAGTACTGCAGTCTGTTATACTACAGAGTACTGCAGTCTGTTATACTACACAGTACTGTAGTTAGGGTTGTGGAGGTCATGAACATTTGTCAGCCGGTTATTGTCATGCAAAAGACTGCCGGTCTCACGGTAATTACCATGAATTAACATAAACACGTTTAGCATCTCCTGGCCTCCATGCATACAAGCCTCTGATGCAGACCTTTGGAACATCTGCATTTAGAAAAGTCTAATAAATCAATGTAATACACAACACCACAATAAATCCGTTATTTATTTTAGGCAGGTCTAAAGAGACATTACGATATGAAGAAAATGTATTTCCGAAGAACAGAATATGAGTTGGCCTACTTACTGTATGTTATCTGGCTATGCTCCATGCCATAGGCTGTAGGCTAGTTCATTTAGCTGACAAGATATGCATATAAGTGCCATTATTTTATATTTTATGATTTTATAGTGAGAAGGATATAAATGAACTTAGCTGAATAAAAGAGAAAGGATATTTTTCCCATTCAGGAGCGAGTGCACATATGAAGTGGCTATGTTGAGCGTAAAAGTGATCATTTGAAACAGGTCCTAGCAGCTAGATTTAGAGTTATTTGGCAACTTTAGTTGTGAATGATACAAACCTTAGAATGTCTTAGAAATCAAAACATATATGGGCTGCATGATGCGACTACAGGATACTGATGATTTGAAAAAGCTTGCGCTCTGTTCCTTGCCTCAGGCTGCACAGCTGTTCTCTCAAGCGATCATATTTTCACCATCAGACCATTCTCAATTTAATCTGGTCTTTACTAATATGTAAAATTAGTTTAGATTTAGAATGGCCCATTATTAAATGAACAGGAACAGGGGCAAGGGGAAAAAGACGTCATCTATGCACTCCAATATTGAATGGAGGCCGCGCGCTTTCCCGCTGGTCCGTTTTTCAAATGATGCATGGTAGGCTACTTCGGTTTTATAGCAGAGCTTTGCTCAATATGAGCATCTGAGAAATCAATATAGGAACACTTATTTCACTCCACACATCAACCACTGTTTGAGGATGATGCTCTCGCTGCGCGACAGGTGATATTCCGCCCAAACTGTATGCCATGGGCTCTCCACCCTTGTTCCTGCAGCTACCCAGTGCTTAATTAGGGAAACCAAGTGAAATCTGTTCAGGAACATCGATAGTAATGTTTTCGCAAACAAAGCATATTTCACTAAACAGTTGACAGCCCGTCTGCGCGCTCGAGAAAGGAATAAAGGAGAGAGGAGGAGAAGATGGAAACGCATGGTGATGAGATATTCTGAATAGCTAAAGGTAACGTGTCACTCAATTAACATGAAAATATAAACAATTCCATATTACTAGGCTATTCAAAATCAAATACAAATTCACTGTAATCATAGGCTACCTGTAAGCCGCCTTGCACAATCAACGAACCAACGGCATCGCCTAGGGCTCTACGTTTTCTCCCAGACATTTGGAGCAGCGTATCATAAAGGTAGCCAGTTCATCCAGTATGCATAATAATACAGTCCACACTCAAAGGCAATTACTCAAATTGTGTTTAACTGTGGAGTATAGGCTAGAACAATTATGTACCAAAGACATCTTAAATCAGTTTTGTTTTATGTTTTTCTGCCATGCATAATATGCAGTAGGCTATGTAATATGTAACGGCACAATCATTATTTTAATTCAGATTTTTTTTGGGGGGGGATATGCATAAGCTCTAATATGCATATGGGTGTTTTGAATTAATCATCACTATTTCGTGGTGTTAGGCTTTGAAACAACATCCACAACCACAATGTTTTACACTCAGTTTGAACCTGCTGTTGAACGTCTTTCTTCAAATTGATCAACAGTCTGTTAAACTAGAAAGTACTGCAGTCTATTATAAGACACAGTACTGCAGTCTATTATATGACACAGTACTGCAGTCTGTTATACTATAAAGTACTGCAGTCTATTAAACTATACAGTACTGCTGTCTGTTATACTAGAGAGTACTGCAGTCTATTATATGACAGAGTACTGCAGTCTGCTATACTATACAGTACTGCAGTCTGTTATACTATACAGTATTGCAGTCTGTTATACTATACAGTACTGCAGTCTATTAAACTATACAGTACTGCTGTCTATTATACTATACAGTACTGCAGTCTATTATACGACACAGTACTGCAGTCTATTATACTATACAGTACTTCAGTCTATAATATGACACAGTACTGCAGTTTATTACACTATACAGTACTGCTGTCTATTATCCTATACAGTATTGCAGTCTGTTATACTATACAGTACTACAGTCTATAATACGACACATACAGTACTGTATTTTAGACTTTATATTTTGTTTACCCCATATGTAACTCTGTGTTGTTGTTTTTTATCGCACTGCTTTGCTTTATCTTGGCCAGGTCACAGTTGTAAATGAGAACTTGTTCTCTACTGGTTTACCTGGTTAAATAATGGTTAAATAAAATAAAATAAAAAATAAACAGTACTGCAGTCTATTATACGACACAGTACTGCAGTCTATTATACTATACAGTACTGCAGTCTGTTATACTAAACAGTACTGCAGTCTGTTATACTACAGAGTACTGCAGTATGGTATAGTATACAGTACTGCAGTATGTTATACTATACATTACTGCAGTATGTTATGCTATACAGTATTGCAGTCTGTTATACTATACAGTACTGCAGTATGTTATTTTGACACAATACTGCAGTCTGTTATACGTCACAGTACTGCAGTCTGTTATACTATACAGTACTGCAGTATGTTATACTGTACAGTACTGCAGTCTGTTATACTATACAGTACTGCAGTCTGTTATACTATACAGTACTGCAGTCTGTTATACTACACAGTACTACAGTATGTTATACTATACAGTACTGCAGCATGTTATACTATAAAGTACTGCAGTATGTTATACTGTACAGTACTGCAGTCTGTTATACTATAAAGTACTGCAGTATGTTATACTATACAGTACTGCAGTCTATTATACTATACAGTACTGCAGTCTATTAAACTATACAGTACTGCAGTCTATTAAACTATACAGTACTGCAGTCTATTATACTATACAGTACTGCAGTCTATTATACGACACAGTACTGCAGTCTGTTATACTATACAGTACTGCAGTCTATAATACGACACAGTACTGCAGTCTATTATACTATACAGTACTGCAGTATGTTATACTAAACAGTACTGCAGTATGTTCTACTATAAAGTACTGCAGTATGTTATAGTATACAGTACTGCAGTATGTTATACTATACATTACTGCAGTATGTTATGCTATACATTATTGCAGTCTGTTATACTATACAGTACTGCAGTATGTTATTTTGACACAATACTGCAGTCTGTTATATGACACAGTACTGCAGTCTGTTATACTATACAGTACTGCAGTCTGTTATACTATAAAGTACTGCAGTATGTTATACTGTACAGTACTGCAGTCTGTTATACTATACAGTACTGCAGTCTGTTATACTATACAGTACTGCAGTTTTTTATACTACACAGTACTGCAGTATGTTATACTATACAGTACTGCAGTATGTTATACGACACAGTACTGCAGTCTGTTAAACGACACAGTACTGCAGTCTGTTATACGACACAGTACTGCAGTATGTTATTTTGACACAATACTGCAGTCTGTTATACGACACAGTACTGCAGTCTGTTATACTATAAAGTACTGCAGTATGTTATACTGTACAGTACTGCAGTCTGTTACCCTATACAGTACTGCATTCTGTTATACTATACAGTACTGCAGTCTGTTATACTACACAGTACTGCAGTATGTTATACTATACAGTACTGCAGTATGTTATACGACACAGTACTGCAGTCTGTTATACGACACAGTACTGCAGTCTGTTATACGACACAGTACTGCAGTCTGTTATACCATACAGTGCTGCAGTCTGTTATACTATACAGTACTGCAGTCTGTTATACTATACAGTACTGCAGTATGCTATACTATACAGTACTGCAGTCTATCTGTTATACCAAGCTCACACACGCATATCTGTTGTTATAGATACAGGATATTGGTGAGAAACTCACTGCACTTCCTTGTCACAGGGGTACCGGTATGGGGGAACTAAAGGATGTTCCTTTCTATCTCTCTCTTATTCTGTCCATCTCTGAGCTAACTGTAGATTTAGGACCTGTCAAGAAGAATACGTATCTGTCTCAAGGACAGGACAGGGGCTCAAGGTAGAGGTAGAGATGGTCGCAGAAGGTCAGAAGCAAACCCAAGTCCTAACTTGGGCAAAGGTAAAATAATCCTCACCCAAGCGAAGACTCTTCGCCTTATCCAGAGTAATATAGGTAGCTCTGGCACTGAGCCTTATCTACCTGAGGAAATAACAGCCTAACCTAGATGTGCCCTCTGGCTCTGCACAGCGGGTGTCTAAAGCTTAGAGCTGCACTACCATTACCTGTCAACCCTAGACAGACAAACCCTGCTGTGGGGATGTCTGATCTTAGGGGTCCTGCTCTTTGTGGCTGTGCACCTCTCTCTGCTGCCTCGCTAACCTGAACTAGAAGACATTGTGGGGAGAGCCTCAGCCTTCTCCCTGACTTTTAAGAATAGAATACATTGTGGGGAGAGATGTCAATCAGACTCTGCCCCTCTAACCTCAACTACAACACATTGTTATAATAAGTCAAGGGGTATGAATACTTTCTGAAGGCAGTGTACATTGTGGGGAGAGATGTCGTTCAGACTCTGCCCCTCTATCCGTAAAGGGGCAATCTGGGATTCGAAAAACAACAAAGCGGTCACACCCAGCCACTTGTTTTGGTAAACAGTTCAGGGATGGCGCTGGAGAAGGGAATGTACCAATCCCAGATTGCCCCTTTAACTGGAATACATTGTGGGGAGGAGTTGTTGGATAAATCCTCCTCCGATGCATTCTCTCTAACCTTAACCAGAATACATTGTGGGGAGGAGATGTGGAGATGTGGGAGAATCCAACTGGGAATAACAGTAACGTATAATGTGATTTATGTCAGATTCAGCCTACAATGCCTTGTTTCTAACCTTAACCAGAATTCATTGTGGGGATGAGCTGTGGAGATGTGGGAGAATCCAACTGGGAATAACAGTAACGTATAATGTGATTTATGTCAGATTCAGTCTCCGATGCCTTCTCTCTAACCTTAACCAGAATACACTGTGGGGAGGAGCTGTGGAGATGTTGAGATGTGGAGATGTGGAGATGTGGGAGAATCCAACTGGGAACATTGTAAGATGAATGTGATTTATTTAAAGCCTGGACCAGTAGACCTGGGAGTCTGAACTACAGGGAACCACAGGGAGTCTGAACTACAGGGAGTCTGGACTACAGGGAATCACAGGGAGTCTGAACTACAGGTAATCACAGGGAGTCTGAACTACAGGGAGTCTGAACTACAGGTAATCACAGGGAGTCTGAACTACAGGGAGTCTGGACTACAGGGAATCACAGGGAGTCTGAACTACAGGGAGTCTGGACTACAGGGAATCACAGGGAGTCTGAACTACAGGGAGTCTGGACTACAGGGAATCACAGGGAGTCTGAACTACAGGGAGTCTGAACTACAGGTAATCACAGGGAGTCTGAACTACAGGGAGTCTGAACTACAGGTAATCACAGGGAGTCTGAAATACAGGGAGTCTGAACTACAGGTAATCACAGGGAGTCTGAAATACAGGGAGTCTGAACTACAGGTAATCACAGGGAGTCTGAACTACAGGGAACAACAGGGAGTCTGTACCAGGAAAACCACTTATTAAGTCACTAACTACATCAATATATATGTCAGCTCAGCTGGATGGTATGGAATAGATAATGGGGTAATTATACATTTGAATTGTCCCATACATTATATATTAAAGCAAGTATTCTGTAGATCCATCTTGGGGTCTGGAAGGTAATCTCATCTCAGTACAATATGAGGTGATTGACTGACCAACATAGCCCAACCTATTGGACAACAAAATGGCGACTACAAAATGAATCAGAGAGCCACTGTCTGTCATGAACCCTGAAAAACCACTTACTGCAATCACAACTAAGTTTTAAAGTGTACTGTAGGTAGCACTTTCCCTTCATCACAGAACTAACAACAATAGTGTCCACGTATTGCATTCCTCATCCTTCAAGGTAATTAGTATGGCGGTACTAGACGGAGCAGTATTATGGAGGTACTAGATGGAGCAGTATTATGGAGGTACTAGATGGAGCAGTAGTATGGAGGCACTAGATGGAGCAGTAGTATAGAGGTACTAGATGGAGCAGTAGTATGGAGGTACTAGATGGAGCAGTATTATGGAGGTACTAGATGGAGCAGTAGTATGGAGGTACTAGATGGAGCAGTGTTATGGAGGTACTAGATGGAGCAGTAGTATAGAGGTACTAGATGGAGCAGTAGTATGGAGGTACTAGATGGAGCAGTATTATGGAGGTACTAGATGGAGCAGTAGTATGGAGGTACTAGATGGAGCAGTAGTATGGAGGTACTAGATGGAGCAGTAGTATAGAGGTACTAGATGGAGCAGTAGTATGGAGGTACTAGATGGAGCAGTAGTATGGAGGTACTAGATGGAGCAGTAGTATAGAGGTACTAGATGGAGCAGTAGTATAGAGGTACTAGATGGAGCAGTAGTATAGAGGTACTAGATGGAGCAGTAGTATGGAGGTACTAGATGGAGCAGTAGTATGGAGGTACTAGATGGAGCAGTAGTATGGAGGTACTAGATGGAGCAGTAGTATGGAGGTACTAGATGGAGCAGTAGTATAGAGGTACTAGATGGAGCAGTAGTATGGAGGTACTAGATGGAGCAGTATTATGGAGGTACTAGATGGAGCAGTAGTATGGAGGTACTAGATGGAGCAGTATTATGGAGGTACTAGATGGAGCAGTAGTATGGAGGTACTAGATGGAGCAGTAATATGGAGGTACTAGATGGAGCAGTAGTATGGAGGTACTAGACGGAGCAGTAGTATAGAGGTACTAGATGGAGCAGTAGTATAGAGGTACTAGATGGAGCAGTAGTATGGAGGTACTAGATGGAGCAGTGTTATGGGGGTACTAGATGGAGCAGTAGTATAGATGTACTAGATGGAGCAGTAGTATGGAGGTACTAGATGGAGCAGTATTATGGAGGTACTAGATGGAGCAGTAGTATGGAGGTACTAGATGGAGCAGTAGTATGGAGGTACTAGATGGAGCAGTAGTATAGAGGTACTAGATGGAGCAGTAGTATGGAGGTACTAGACGGAGCAGTAGTATGGCGGTACTAGATGGAGCAGTAGTATGGAGGTACTAGATGGAGCAGTAGTATGGAGGTACTAGATGGAGCAGTAGTATGGAGGTACTAGATGGAGCAGTAGTATGGAGGTACTAGATGGAGCAGTAGTATGGAGGTACTAGACGGAGCAGTAGTATGGCGGTACTAGATGGAGCAGTAATATGGAGGTACTAGATGGAGCAGTAGTATGGAGGTACTAGATGGAGCAGTAGTATGGAGGTACTAGACGGAGGAGTAGTATGGAGGTACTAGATGGAGCAGTAGTATGGAGGTACTAGATGGAGCAGTAGTATGGAGGTACTAGACGGAGCAGTAGTATGGAGGTACTAGATGGAGCAGTAGTATAGAGGTACTAGATGGAGCAGTAGTATGGAGGTACTAGATGGAGCAGTAGTATGGAGGTACTAGATGGAGCAGTAGTATGGAGGTACTAGATGGAGCAGTAGTATGGAGGTACTAGATGGAGCAGTAGTATGGAGGTACTAGATGGAGCAGTAGTATGGAGGTACTAGACGGAGCAGTAGTATGGAGGTACTAGATGGAGCATTAGTATGGAGGTACTAGATGGAGCAGTAGTATGGCGGTACTAGATGGAGCAGTAGTATGGCGGTACTAGATGGAGCAGTAGTATGGCGGTACTAGATGGAGCAGTAGTATGGCGGTACTAGATGGAGCAGTATTATGGAGGTACTAGATGGAGCAGTAGTATGGAGGTACTAGATGGAGCAGTATTATGGAGGTACTAGATGGAGCAGTATTATGGAGGTACTAGATGGAGCAGTATTATGGAGGTACTAGATGGAGCAGTAGAATGGAGGTACTAGATGGAGCAGTAGTATGGAGGTACTAGATGGAGCAGTAGTATAGAGGTACTAGATGGAGCAGTAGTATGGAGGTACTAGATGGAGCAGTATTATGGAGGTACTAGATGGAGCAGTATTATGGAGGTACTAGATGGAGCACTATTATGGAGGTACTAGATGGAGCAGTATTATGGAGGTACTAGATGGAGCAGTATTATGGAGGTACTAGATGGAGCAGTAGTATGGACGTACTAGATGGAGCAGTAGTATGGAGGTACTAGATGGAGCAGTATTATGGAGGTACTAGATGGAGCAGTATTATGGAGGTACTAGATGGAGCAGTAGTATGGAGGTACTAGATGGAGCAGTAGTATGGAGGTACTAGATGGAGCAGAGTAATATGGAGGTACTAGATGGAGCAGTATTATGGAGGTACTAGATGGAGCAGTATTATGGAGGTACTAGATGGAGCAGTAGTATGGAGGTACTAGATGGAGCAGTAGTATGGAGGTACTAGATGGAGCAGTAGTATGGAGGTACTAGATGGAGCAGTATTATGGAGGTACTAGATGGAGCAGTATTATGGAGGTACTAGATGGAGCAGTAGTATGGAGGTACTAGATGGAGCAGTAGTATGGAGGTACTAGATGGAGCAGTATTATGGAGGTACTAGATGGAGCAGTAATATAGAGGTACTAGATGGAGCAGTAATATAGAGGTACTAGATGGAGCAGTAGTATGGAGGTACTAGATGGAGCAGTAGTATGGAGGTACTAGATGGAGCAGTAATATAGAGGTACTAGATGGAGCAGTAGTATGGAGATACTAGATGGAGCAGTAGTATGGAGGTACTAGATGGAGCAGTAGTATAGAGGTACTAGATGGAGCAGTAGTATGGAGGTACTAGATGGAGCAGTAGTATGGAGGTACTAGATGGAGCAGTATTATGGAGGTACTAGATGGAGCAATAGTATGGAGGTACTAGATGGAGCAGTAGTATGGAGGTACTAGATGGAGCAGTAGTATGGAGGTACTAGATGGAGCATTAGTATGGAGGTACTAGATGGAGCAGTAATATGGAGGTATGGGGCTTGTTATTTGGCTCAGGGCAGATTGGCTTTGTGAGGCAGAGTCAAGCTGTGTACAGTTGATAAAGCTAAGCGTTGGTGTCAGCCCCTCTCTCATCAAACTAGCCCCTCTCACAGTAGCATATAGATATGACAGGTCCTCCCACAGTTGAATATAAATATTGCAGGTCCTCCCACAGTAGCATAAGACAGGTCTTCCCATAGAAGGGGGGGACAGCTGATAGCTAGGAGACTACTTCCTAATTGCTATAGCGGTACTAGATGGAGGAGGAGTGTGAAGGGTTTTGAGAGGCAGTCGATAGCTAGGAGACTCATTACTCCTACGGTAGTGGATACATAAGACAGTTCCTGTCCCACAATAGTGGATACATACGACAGTTCCTCCTAAGTTATAGTGTAACTACACTAGTGGGAGGAGTGTGAGAGGCTATGGGACAGCCAAATGACAGCGAGGAGAGTTAGTCTCACAGGAGTGGGAGAGAAGGCTGACTGACAGAAGAGTTCATAGAAGAGTAGAAGAGGCTATGAGAGGCAGTTGATGGATAGGAGAGACTTGAGTTTATCCCACAGCAGGAGATAGATATAACGATTCCCACCACAGCAGGAGGAGATGTCCTCCCTCCTACAGAGTAGATATATAGAGGACAGTTCCTCCTTCTACAGAGTAGATAGAGGACAGTTCCTCCTCATATAGAGTTGATAGAGGACAGTTCCTCCTCCTTTAGAGTAGATAGATAGAGGACAGTTCCTATTCCTACAGAGTATATAGAGGACAGTTCCACCCTCCTACAGAGTATATAGATAGAGGACAGTTCCTCCTCTACAGAGTAGATAGATAGAGGACAATTCCTCCTCCTATAGAGTAGATAGAGGACAGTTCCTCCTTCTACAGAGTAGATAGAGGACAGTTCCTCCTCCTTTAGAGTAGGTAGATAGAGGACAGTTCCTCCCTCATACAGAGTAGATAGAGGACAGTTCCTCCTTCTACAGAGTAGATAGATAGAGGACAGTTCCTCCTCCTTTAGAGTAGATAGATAGAGGACAGTTCCTCCCTCATACAGAGTAGATAGAGGACAGTTCCTCCTCCTACAGAGTAGATAGAGGACAGTTCCTCCCCCTACAGAGTAGATATAGGACAGTTCCTCCCTCCTACAGAGTAGATAGAGGACAGTTCCTCATCCTACAGAGTAGATATATAGAGGACAGTTCCTCCTTCTACAGAGTAGATAGAGGACAGTTCCTCCTCCTATAGAGTAGATAGATAGAGGACAGTTCCCCCTTCTACAGAGTAGATAGAGGACAGTTCCTCCTCCTATGGAGTAGATAGATACAGGACAGTTCCGCCCTTCTACAGAGTAGATAGATAGAGGACAATTCCTCCTCCTATAGAGTAGATAGATAGCGGACAGTTCCTCCTCCTATAGAGTAGATAGATAGCGGACAGTTCCTCCTCCATAGAGTAGATAGATAGAGGACAGTTACTCCTCCTACAGAGTAGATAGAGGACAGTTCCTCCTCCTACAGAGTAGATAGAGGACAGTTCCTCCTCCTACAGAGTAGATAGAGGACAGTTCCTCCCTCCTACAGAGTAGATAGATAGAGGACAGTTCCTCCTCCTACAGAGTAGATAGAGGACAGTTCCTCCCTCCTACAGAGTAGATAGATAGAGGACCGTTCCTCCTCCTATAGAGTAGATAGATAGAGGACAATTCCTCCTCCTACAGAGTAGATAGAGGACAGTTCCTCCTCCTACAGAGTAGATGGAGAATAGTTCCTCCCTCCTACCGAGTAGATAGATAGAGGACAGTTCCTCCTCCTTTAGAGTAGGTAGATAGAGGACAGTTCCTCCCTCATACAGAGTAGATAGAGGACAGTTCCTCCTTCTACAGAGTAGATAGATAGAGGACAGTTCCTCCTCCTTTAGAGTAGATAGATAGAGGACAGTTCCTCCCTCATACAGAGTAG
The DNA here is from genome assembly GCF_020615455.1 of Coregonus clupeaformis. Taxonomy (NCBI): domain Eukaryota; kingdom Metazoa; phylum Chordata; class Actinopteri; order Salmoniformes; family Salmonidae; genus Coregonus; species Coregonus clupeaformis. Next base: position 49,652,345 of record NC_059215.1, on the reverse strand, counting down.
ATAGAGGACAGTTCCTCCCCCTACAGAGTAGATAGAGGACAGTTCCTCCCTCCTACAGAGTAGATAGAGGACAGTTCCTCATCCTACAGAGTAGATATATAGAGGACAGTTCCTCCTTCTACAGAGTAGATAGAGGACAGTTCCTCCTCCTATAGAGTAGATAGATAGAGGACAGTTCCCCCTTCTACAGAGTAGATAGAGGACAGTTCCTCCTCCTATGGAGTAGATAGATACAGGACAGTTCCGCCCTTCTACAGAGTAGATAGATAGAGGACAATTCCTCCTCCTATAGAGTAGATAGATAGCGGACAGTTCCTCCTCCTATAGAGTAGATAGATAGCGGACAGTTCCTCCTCCTATAGAGTAGATAGATAGAGGACAGTTACTCCTCCTACAGAGTAGATAGAGGACAGTTCCTCCTCCTACAGAGTAGATAGAGGACAGTTCCTCCTCCTACAGAGTAGATAGAGGACAGTTCCTCCCTCCTACAGAGTAGATAGATAGAGGACAGTTCCTCCTCCTACAGAGTAGATAGAGGACAGTTCCTCCCTCCTACAGAGTAGATAGATAGAGGACCGTTCCTCCTCCTATAGAGTAGATAGATAGAGGACAATTCCTCCTCCTACAGAGTAGATAGAGGACAGTTCCTCCTCCTACAGAGTAGATGGAGAATAGTTCCTCCCTCCTACCGAGTAGATAGATAGAGGACAGTTCCTCCTCCTACAGAGTAGATAGAGGACAGTTCCTCCTCCTACAGAGTAGATAGAGGACAGTTCCTCCCTCCTACAGAGTAGATAGATAGAGGACAGTTACTCCTCCTACAGAGTAGATAGATCGAGAACAGTTCCTCCTCCCACAGAGTAGATAGATAGAGAACAGTTCCTCCTCCCACAGAGTAGATATATAGAAAACAGTTCCTCCCCCCACAGAGTAGATAGGTAGAGAACAGTTCCTCCCTCCCACAGAGTAGATATATAGCAGAATCCCTCCTACAGAGTGGATAGATAGAGGACAGTTCCTCCTCCCACAGAGTAGATAGAGAACAGTTCCTCCTCCCACAGAGTAGATAGATAGAGGACAGTTCCTCCTCCCACAGAGTAGATAGATAGAGGACAGTTCCTCCTCCCACAAAGTAGATAGATAGAGAACAGTTCCTCCTCCCACAGAGTAGATAGATAGAGGACGTTTCCTCCTCCCACAGAGTAGATAGAGGACAGTTCCTCCTCCCACATAGTAGATAGATAGAGAACAGTTCCTCCTCCCACAGAGTAGATAGATAGAGGACGTTTCCTCCTCCCACAGAGTAGATAGAGGACAGTTCCTCCTCCCACAGAGTAGATAGATAAAGGACAGTTCCTCCTCCCACAGAGTAGATAGATAGAGGACAGTTCCTCCTCCCACAGAGTAGATAGATAGCAGAATCCCTCCCACAGAGTAGATAGATAGCAGAATACATCCTACAGTACTACAGAAGTAGGGCTATAAGAGACAGTGGATAGATAGGAAGAGTTCCACCCACAGAAAGAAGAGTCATGTGATCACAGGCGGTCTGTGGCAGGGTGAGACAGTGAGGAGAGGAGAGCTCAGACTGTATCTACTAACTCAACACAAGGAGGACAAAGCACATGTGATGAGAGAGGGGCTGACACCAACCCTTAGCTTTATCAACTGTACACAGCTTGACTCTGCCTCACAAAGCCAATCTGCCCTGAGCCAAATAACAAGCCCTGTATCTCTTTAAAAAGAGAGATTTAGCGCCCACTGCACCCTGAGCTTGTTATCTGTTAGCGGGTGGCATGTTACCTGATAACAACAGAGAGAAAAAGAGAGCGGAACAATGGAAGGAAGAGAGGGAGAGGAAGCTTCACAGCCATACACAGTGAGAGGAGGAGATTCTTGACTCAAGAGCAAGAGATTTGGCTTTTCCATGTGCTATACTGCATTGCTGTACATTTTTAGATTCCAAGTGTCAAATGCACATCATTTAATTGGTTCCATTGCACTTGGCAGGCAAGCTCAGCTAAAGTAAATGATTGTTTTTTTTTAACCTATTTTTCTGGGCAATTGGCAGTTACAGTCTCGTCCCATCGCTGCAACTCCCGTACAGACTCGGGAGAGGCGAAGGTTGAGAGCCATGCATCCTCCGAAACACGACCCTGCCAAGCCGCACTGCTCAACCTGGAAGCCAGCCACACCAATGTATCAAAGGAAACACCGCACAACTGCCGTCTGAAGTCAGTATGTATGCACCCGGCCTGCCACAAGGAGTCGCTAGAGCGCGATGGGACAAGGACATCCCGGCCAGCCAAACCCTCCCCTAAACCGGACGACACTGGGCCAATTGTGCGCCGCCTCATGGGTCTCCCGGTCACAACCAGCTGCGACACAGCCTGGGATCGAACCCGGTGTCTGTAGTGATGCCTCTAGCACTGCAATGCAGTGCCTTAGACCGCTGCACCACTCGGGAGGCTCACAGCTAAAGTATTTTAAAGAAAAAGTAATACTATTTTAACCTAAGGGCACGTTCAGCAGGACACAACGTCTTGGGACGTTCAGATTGAAATATGCTACGTAGAACAAACTTGCCTCTAGGTTAAATGTAGAATAAGGAATCACATCGGCTCTATTCATGGAATTTCTATCTGCAACGCTCAATAATGTTTTGCAACTGAACGTGGCTCAGGTCTACCTTCCAGGTATAGAGCAGTATAGAGCAGTATAGAGCAGTATAGAGCAGTATAGAGCAGTGAACTACCTATAAAGACATCTAGCTGAAACTCGCCCCAATGAAGACACTGTCCTGGGTTAAGGGTAAGGCCAGGTTCCTGGCAGACCTGGAGAGATTCTGACACTGACGCTAATCTTTATCGATATGTGCAGCAATCGCCATAACGGCCAATTTGCTTAGAGCAAAAACATGCCCTAAGCCAAGCAATGAATATTCACAAGACAATCAATAGCGTGATTGTCAGCAGCAGCATTCACCTGGAGACAGACAGGGCTGGAACACAACAGAGTGCTGCTGCTGAGTCGGAGTATTCCAGAACAATTAGAATTAGTGTTCCACAAGCTACATTCTAGATTGTTATGGAGAGGAAAAGATGCAGGTTGATTGAGCTTCTGATGCTGGGGAGGGGAGACAGTCATTATCTCTGCTGACTAGTTTACAGTCTAGAAACTCTAAATTGTTATAGAAAAGAATGGAGAGTAGTTTGATTGAGTCTAGATTTTTGTGGAAAGCAAAAGAGATTGAGAGATCGAGAGAAAGGGAGAGAGAGAGAGATAGAGAGAGAGAAAGAAAGAAAGAGAGAGTTGTTCTGCTTCTTACCTCTCGCCACTGTTTGGTCTCCACGCCCTGAGTATACAACACCACCACTGGGGGGGAGGGAGGGCGAGAGAGATTGAGGGAGGGAGGGGGTGGAGGGAGGGAGGGGGGGGGGGGAGTGATGGAGGAAAGATTAGCAATCAATTTGAATAACCGTGACATTTCTTCACTTCATAAAACAAAACAAACGTTCTTTCTATCATTACATTAATCATTAATAATATTCGTTATGCACTTCCATGCCCGCTGTCTGCCCAGTATCACATTATCAGATCTAGCTATTCATCTCCGCAGGTGAGAGATTAAGCACTAACGATTAACAAAACCTCCAACAGTGCAACAGTGATTGCATAATCAAAAACATGATTTCTAAACAGTAGGTTTCCCGTCATCTCCCTCTTTAATTTCCCTGGTCTATTTAATTTCCTCACTTCAAACGGTGGCAGTGCATGTGACCTGTCAGATGTAACCCCAGGTCCTTCTCATTTTGGGGGGAATTCATAATAAGGGGAATGGGGGATAGAGTGTGAAGTATTATACCCTGGTCTATTAGAAGGGGACTGGGGGGATTACACCCTGGTCTATTAGAAGGGGACTGGGGGTATTATACCCTGGTCTATTAGAAGGGGACTGGGGGGATTATACCCTGGTCTATTAGAAGGGGACTGGGGGTATTATACCCTGGTCTATTAGAAGGGGACTGGGGGTATTATACCCTGGTCTATTAGAAGGGGACTGGGGGGATTACACCCTGGTCTATTAGAAGGGGACTGGGGGGATTATACCCTGGTCTATTAGAAGGGGACTGGGGGGATTACACCCTGGTCTATTAGAAGGGGACTGGGGGATTACACCTGGTCTATTAGAAGGGGACTGGGGGATTATACCCTGGTCTATTAGAAGGGGACTGGGGGGATTACACCCTGGTCTATTAGAAGGGGACTGGGGGGATTATACCCTGGTCTATTAGAAGGGGACTGGGGGTATTATACCCTGGTCTCAAAGAAGGGGACTGGGGGGATTATACCCTGGTCTATTAGAAGGGGACTGGGGGTATTACACCCTGGTCTATTAGAAGGGGACTGGGGTATTATACCCTGGTCTATTAGAAGGAGACTGGGGGATTACACCTGGTCTATTAGAAGGGGACTGGGGGTATTATACCCTGGTCTCAAAGAAGGGGACTGGGGGGATTATACCCTGGTCTATTAGAAGGGGACTGGGGGTATTATACCCTGGTCTCAAAGAAGGGGACTGGGGGGATTATACCCTGGTCTATTAGAAGGGGACTGGTGGGATTACACCCTGGTCTATTAGAAGGGGACTGGGGGGATTATACCCTGGTCTATTAGAAGGGGACTGGGGGGATTATACCCTGGTCTATTAGAAGGGGACTGGGGGTATTATACCCTGGTCTATCAGAAGGGGACTGGGGGGATTACACCCTGGTCTATTAGAAGGGGACTGGGGGGATTATACCCTGGTCTATTAGAAGGGGACTGGGGGGATTACACCCTGGTCTATTAGAAGGGGACTGGGGGTTTTATACCCTGGTCTCAAAGAAGGGGACTGGGGGGATTACACCCTGGTCTATTAGAAGGGGACTGGGGGATAGAGTGTGATTGCTTGTACACACTAAATGATTGATTTCTGACCCTATTACGTCTTGATGTCTCCTCCAATCTCCTCCATACTTCATCCCTTTAGAAAGTAGGACCATAGAAATGACATTAGGTGCGTCCCAAATGGCACTATATCCCCCTATATAGTAGAGATCGGAATTGCCAGGGTCCTCACGATATGATACTAACACGATACGTAGGTGCCGATACGATATGTATTGCGATTCTCACTATTGTATATGTATTGTGATTCTCATGATTCTATATGTGTTGCGATTCTCACTATTCTATATGTATTGTGATTCTCATGATTCTATATGTATTGGGATTGAATACCCTGATTTTATTGTGTTTTGATGTTCCAAACATATTGCTCACTGTATATCTGCTGCAGAGAGACAAGAGAGAGCATGAGAAAACGAGTTTTGATCAGTCAGGGAAATAAAAGTGCTGAAAACACGTTGACTCACTATTTTAAAAGAAGATGAAAAACGGATGAAAAAGACCAGAGTTTTTGTGCAGGTATAGCCGACTAGCGCCAGCTAACGCTAACTACATTAGAAAAATATATATTTACAAATCGATACTTGGAGTCAAATATCAATATAATATTGTCCAAAAATAATATTGTGATATATAACTATCGATTTTTTTCCCCCATCAGTAATATATAGTGCACTTCTTTTGATCCGGGCCCTGCCATTTGGGATGCATCCAAGGCCGCTATTCAGAAAGACCCCTGGAGGCCTCAAGCGTAGTTCGCCTCTACTCTCCTCCTCTCCACTCCTCTGCTCTGAGGGCTGTGTTTGAACCATGCTTTAGCTGCATTGCATTAAAGAGAAAATTCAGGATTTCCCCAGATTCAGATGAACTCATGGATCCCATTTGTATCTATTCGCGGCCAGTATGAAGGAAGTTGGAGGTAGTTTCGCGAGCCAATGCTAACTAGCGCAATGAGTGGAAGTCTGGAATTCTACAGGAACAGCTATAGACTTCTAGTCGTTGTGCTAACGCTAGTTAGCAATTGCGCTAACATAAAAATGGTTAGCAACTTCCTTCATGATGCAGATGCATAAAAATGGTATCCACGAATCAATCTGACTCTGGGGAAGTAGATAATGGACCTCATTGAAAAAATCACAAACTATCGCTTTAAGCTACTGTCTCTTTCTGTAACTAAGCTGTGATGAAGAACTGTCACGTTACTGTGCAAATGAGATGCAGTGGGAACACTTTGAAATAGCAGAGTCAACTAAATCACAGTTAAGCCCAGATAAAGTGAAGGAAAGTGTAGGGCAGGGGTGTCAAACTCATTCCATGGAGGGCCTAGTGTCTGCAGGTTTTTGGTTTTTCCTTTTAATTAAGCCCCACTGTGGGGAGTTCCTTACTAATTAGTGTCCTTAGTTCATCAATCAAGTACAAGGGAGGAGCGATAACCCGTCGACACTCGGCCCTCCGAGTGCTGATCTTTATTCTTTACACATACTAGCCGTATCTTCTTCTGTAATTGAATGCAATACAGTGACAATTGTGATAAATGTGAAATTATAACTGTAAAGGTAAAGTACTTACACGGATCAGATTTGGAGAATGTGTCTCTGTCTAATAGATCCCTGAAAGAGAAGAAATTAGTCTGATTTAATATTTATGAAGGCAGGCTCAGAGAGTGAGGCCATTATAGTTCATAAGGAGGTCATTATAGTTCATAAGGAGGTCATAAGAGGAATTAAGGAGGTCGTAAGAGGAAATAACAGGTCGTAAGAGGAAATAACAGGTCGTAAGAGGAAATAACAGGTCGTAAGAGGAAATAACAGGTCGTAAGAGGAAATAACAGGTCGTAAGAGGAAATAACAGGTCGTAAGAGGAAATAACAGGTCGTAAGAGAGCTGTTAATAATAATAATATAATAATATGCCATTTAGCAGACGCTTTTATCCAAAGCGACTTACAGTCATGCGTGCATACATTTTTGTGTATGGGTGGTCCCGGGGATCGAACCCACTACCTTGGCGTTACAAGCGCCGTGCTCTACCAGCTGAGCTACACCTGATCTTAACCATCAAAATATAGAAGATGTTTATACTGTGTACTATTTTGGCTGTGTATGTACTGAAATAATATATTTATTCCAATAGACTTTCCTTTTGCCAATAATCCCAATCAACTCAAACAACTCAAACTACTTTTAAGACGTTTAGCGTATAGCCTAGATGACAGTTTCCTCTCTTTAGAACACATTCCATTACACACGGCTTCATCAAAATGTCTCCATATAGTCCTCCATATTGTAACATTATTACATGGTTATTTACAATCAGGTGGTGCACACCATCCAATAAACCACCAAATCCCATTGCCTTTGTGTTTTCACTGCCAACGTGCAGTACCATATTGCACAGTAAATCTCCAGCTAGCTCCCAGGACACCGAGGACACTGAGGCAGAGGAGCCAACTGAAAACCTTGCGCACCAATTAGCAGCGAGCAGAGGGTGATGGAGCTTTACAGTAGGCTGGTGCTAGTTTGTTCCCCTCAGTGATATTTGGGGCTGGTAGCCAACATTGCAGAGCGTTGCACCACCCTTTGTGCCCCGGTGAATCTGGAGTCTGGGCACCAGGAAACCAGGCGGGAGGCAAGGTGAGCAACCGTACCAGACCACAGCACACAGCCAAAATAGGAGTCACAGTCGTTATTGTCCAAATAAAGCCATTAAATGGCCAGTCCACATATATTCATTTGGAATTATGGTAATAAAGGGAATTTTAGCCCTCCCTCACTCAACAGCTTCCATCCTGCTGAAGAGGATACGGACAGGAAGTGATCATTACCTTTTGATAACAGATGTCCTTAGTTATGGAAATTATTTTTATTTATTTATTATTCTGTCACAAAACACTTCTCCAACTGCGGAGACTGAGTCCCAAATGGTACCATATTGCGTATTTAGCGCACTACTTTTGACCAGGATCCATAGGGCTCTGGTCAAAGGTATTGAACTAGATAGGGAATAGGTTGCGATTTGGGACACAAAAGCTGTCTCATCAGAATATCAATATATTCTACTGCATCACAACTGTCTTTTATTTTCTGTTATAGAATATTACAGTCAATAAATAACTCACAAGCAGCACAGTGCAACAATGCCCATCCCAATGCCCATCCCATCTCTACATCCCTACATCACTACATCCCTTCAGGCTCTATAGGCTCTACATCCCTACAGGCTCTACAGGCTCTACAGGCTCTACAGGCTCTACATCCCTACAGGCTCTATAGGCTCTACATCCCTACAGGCTCTACATCCCTACAGGCTCTACATCCCTACAGGCTCTACAGGCTCTACATCCCTACAGGCTCTACAGGCTCTACATCCCTACAGGCTCTACAGGCTCTACATCCCTACAGGCTCTACAGGCTCTACATCCCTACAGGCTCTACATCCCTACAGGCTCTATAGGCTCTACATCCCTACAGGCTCTACATCCCTACAGGCTCTACATCCCTACAGTCTCTACAGGCTCTACATCCCTACAGGCTCTACAGGCTCTACATCCCTACAGGCTCTACAGGCTCTACATCCCTACAGGCTCTACATCCCTACAGGCTCTACATCCCTACAGGCTCTACATCCCTACAGGCTCTACAGGCTCTACATCCCTACAGGCTCTACAGGCTCTACATCCCTACAGGCTCTACAGGCTCTACATCCCTACAGGCTCTACAGGCTCTACATCCCTACAGGCTCTACATCCCTACAGGCTCTACAGGCTCTACATCCCTACAGGCTCTACAGGCTCTACATCCCTACAGGCTCTACAGGCTCTACATCCCTACAGGCTCTACAGGCTCTACATCCCTACAGGCTCTACAGGCTCTACATCCCTACAGGCTCTACAGGCTCTACATCCCTACAGGCTCTATAGGCTCTACATCCCTACAGGCTCTATAGGCTCTACAGGCTCTACAGGCTCTACATCCCTACAGGCTCTACATCCCTACAGGCTCTACAGGCTCTACATCCCTACAGGCTCTACATCCCTACAGGCTCTATAGGCTCTACATCCCTACAGGCTCTATAGGCTCTACAGGCTCTACAGGCTCTACATCCCTACAGGCTCTACATCCCTACAGGCTCTATAGGCTCTACAGGCTCCTACAGGCTCTACAGGCTCTACATCCCTACAGGCTCTACATCCCTACAGGCTCTACAGGCTCTACATCCCTACAGGCTCTACAGGCTCTACATCCCTACAGGCTCTACATCCCTACAGGCTCTACATCCCTACAGGCTCTACAGGCTCTACATCCCTACAGGCTCTACAGGCTCTACATCCCTACAGGCTCTATAGGCTCTACATCCCTACAGGCTCTACATCCCTACAGGCTCTACAGGCTCTACATCCCTACAGGCTCTACATCCCTACAGGCTCTACAGGCTCTACATCCCTACAGGCTCTACATCCCTACAGGCTCTACATCCCTACAGGCTCTAAAGGCTCTACAGGCTCTACATCCCTACAGGCTCTACAGGCTCTACATCACTACATCCCTACAGGCTCTATAGGCTCTACATCCCTACAGGCTCTATATCCCTACAGGCAGAGGGGCGGTTCAATTAATACATACCAGACCCTCTAATTCAGTACAGGCATCAAGTCATTATTCAACCCTAACCCAACCCTCTGATTCAGTGCAGGCACCAAGTCATTATTCATGACCCTAACCCAACCCTCTGATTCAGTACAGGCACCAAGTCATTATTCAACCCTAACCCAACCCTCTGATTCAGTACAGGCACCAAGTCATTATTCATGACCCTAACCCAACCCTCTGATTCAGTACAGGCACCAAGTCATTATTCATGACCCTAACCCAACCCTCTGATTCAGTCTGGGTGGGTGTTGTTATGTTATTGAACCAGTCTGGGTGTGTGTTGTAATGCTATTGAGCCAGTCTGGGTGGGTTTGTATTTATTGAACCCTTAGCCAGTCTGGGTGTGTTGGGGTTAATTTTGAACCAGTCTGGGTGGGTGTTTGTTATTAACCAGTCTGGGTGGGTGTTGTTATGTTATTGAACCAGTCTGGGTGTGTGTTGTAATGCTATTGAGCCAGTCTGGGTGGGTGTTGGGGGTTAATGTTATTGAACCAGTCTGGGTGGGTGTAGGGGTTAATGTTATTGAACCAGTCTGGGTGGGTGTAGGGGTTATTATGAACCAGTCTGGGTGGGTGTGTTATGTTATTGAACCAGTCTGGGTGGGTGTAGGGGTTAATGTTATTGAACCAGTCTGGGTGGGTGTAGGGGTTAATGTTATTGAACCAGTCTGGGTGGGTGTAGGGGTTAATGTTATTGAGCCAGTCTGGGTGGGTGTTGGGTGTTAATGTTATTGAGTTGTGAACATCTGTCCCATCTATCTGATAGAGCCTGTTTAATTGTGTTCAGATAAAGGGGCTAGCTAATACATGTACACATAGCCAACGTCACAAATGGCACCCTATTCCCTATATAGTGCATTACTTTTGACCAGGGCTCATAGGGAATAGGGTGCAGCCATATTATGTTCGAAATGTCGCCCTGTTCCTTTTACTGCATGGTGCAGTAAGTGCACCTCATTGTCTTCAGATACAGGGGCTAAAAAACACATGAACATAGGCTACATCTAATGGCACCCTAGCTATTCTCTATAATGGTCTGAACAAAAACAGAGCACTTTATAGGGAACAGAGTGCCAAAAGTGGTGCCCTGTAAAGGGAATAGGGTGCCAAAAGTAGTGAACTCTCTCTCTCTCTCTCTCCTCTTTCCTTCTCTCGCTCAAACAAACAAAATGTCCCCTTACCTCTGAATAAATAGAAAGGATATCCATATCTCAGACTGGCCAATAAAAATAAAAGATTACATACATACATTTTATCATTTAAACCTCTTATCACACGTTTTCGTATTTAATCTATTGAGATGGCCAATCTGAGATATGGCTTTTTCTTTGCAACTCTGCCTAGAAGGTCAGCATCCCAGAGTCGCCTCTTCGCTGTTGACGTTGAGACTGGTGTTTTGCGGGTACTATTTAATGAAGCTGCCAGTTGAGGATTTGTGAGGCGTCTGTTTCTCAAACTAGACACTCTAATGTATTTGTCCTCTTGCTCAGTTGTGCTCCGGGGCCTCCCACTCCTCTTTCTATTCTGGTTAGAGCCAGTTTGCGCTGTTCTGTGAAGGGAGTAGTACACAGCGTTGTACGAGATCTTCAGTTTCTTGGCAATTTCTCGCATGGAATAGCCTTCATTTCTCAGAACAAGAATAGACTGACGAGTTTCAGAAGACAGTTATTTGTTTCTGGCCATTTTGAGCCTGTAATCAAACCCACAATTGCTGATGCTCCAGATACTCATCTAGTCTCAAGAAGGCCAGTTTTATTTCTTCTTTAATCAGCACAACAGTTTTCAGCTGTGCTAACATAATTGCAAAAGGGTTTTCTAATGATCAATTAGCCTTTAAAATGATAAACTTGGATTAGCGAACACAACGTGCCATTGGAACACAGGACTGATGGTTGCTGATAATGGGCCTCTGTACGCCTATGTAGATATTCCATTACAATTCAGCCGTTTCAAATCAAATCAAATCAAATTTTATTGGCCACATGCGCCGAATACAACAGGTGCAGACATTACAGTGAAATGCTTACTTACAGCCCTTAACCAACAGTGCATTTATTTTTTAATAAAAAAAGTAAAATAAAACAACAACAAAAAAGTGTTGAGAAAAAAAGTGCAGAAGTAAAATAAAATAACAGTAGGGAGGCTTTATATACAGGAGGGTACCGGTGCAGAGTCAATGTGTGGGGGCACCGGCTAGTTGAGGTAGTTGAAGTAATATGTACATGTGGGTAGATTTAAAGTGACTATGCATAAATAATTAACAGAGTAGCAGCAGCGTAAAAAGATGGGGTGGGGGGCAGTGCAAATAGTCCGGGTAGCCATGATTAGCTGTTCAGGAGTCTTATGGCTTGGGGGTAGAAGCTGTTGAGAAGTCTTTTGGACCTAGACTTGGCACTCCGGTACCGCTTGCCATGCGGTAGCAGAGAGAACAGTCTATGACTAGGGTGGCTGGAGTCTTTGACAATTTTGAGGGCCTTCCTCCAGCTACAATAGCCATTTACAACATTAACAATGTCTACACTGTATTTCTGATCAATTTGATGTTATTTTAATTGACAAAACATTTGCTTTTCTTTAAAAAAAACAAGGAAATGTCTAAGTGAACCCAAACTTTTGAACGGTAGTGTATGTCAATTAGATATTTCTGCATTTCATTTTCAATAAATGTGCAACATTTTCTAAAAACATGTTTTCACTTTGTCATTTTGGGGTATTGTGTGTAGATGGGTGAAAAAGTTATTTAAATCCATTTTGAAATCAGGCTGAAACACAACAACATTTGGATTAAGTCAAGGGTATGAATACTTTCTGAAGGCACTGTATATCCGCTCTGTCTATTTGAACCTCCACAGAGTTACTTTCCACTTGGCTTAGCAGGAATTCACGCCAATTTCACCATGTCTCTCTCCTCTCTGCTAGCTAAACACACAAACTGTCAATCTGACACGTTTGGAATGGAGCCTATATACACACACACATGCATGCACACACACGCACACACACACACACACACACACACACAACATCCACAACATCCAGTATATAAATGACTGTTTGAGCCCTTCAGCTCTGCATGTCAGAGGGTAAGAGAGCTTCTGAGTTTAATGCTTTGCTCACTGAACCCGTTACAACCATAACTGTCATACCATTCATAGACAGATCTCCCCTCTCTTGTTAATCGCATTCAGAACCTCTCACTGTCTATCTCCCAACCCTTAGCCTCTGCCGAGTCCCCAACAACCGGCAGTTCCGGTTTTCAGGGGAAGTGGAAAGAGAGCCTTTTGGACGTTAAGAAGGCGACACTTCATCCTAACTCCTCCTCCATATTTAGTGGATTGGTTGAACAGTGCAGAAGATAACCTCTCCCGACAGTTTTTTGATTCTGGTCAAGATCAGTATGTAGGGGATCTAGTTTCAGGCGTTTCTTTTAAGCCTGCTACATTAGGTTACCCAACCCTAAACCAGCTTTGAAGTAAAGTCAAATAACCTACAAATACATACAGTATAACCAGACAGGATTCAAAGCACACACTGACTCTTAGAGTGGGGCCTATGGGGGTACCCTGATTCTGGGGTGTTTTATGGGGTACCCTGATTCTGGGGTGTTTTATGGGGTACCCTGATTCTAGGGCGTTTTATGGGGTACCCTCATTCTGGTGCATATAATGAGGGTACCCTCATTTGTTATGGGAAACCCCCTGTTTACCCATAAATCAAACCATGAAACTGGTTGACATTGGAGTGACATAAACGTGATATTAACATGTCATAAACATAACAGTGGTCATGTTCCGGACTCTGACTGGGCTCGTTCTGATATTTCTGAATGTCTGTCTTTTTACTTTTTGTATTGTGTGCATATTGTTTTGTATTGCTGGGTATTACTGCACTGTTGGAGCTAGAAACACAAGCATTTCGCTGCACCTGCAGTGACATCTGCAAATCTGTGTACACGACCAGTAAACTTTGATTTGACTTGATGGGGCTGTGGGTCGTGACCCAACAATGCCATTGTCATCAGCTGATGGTTGGTTCCAGGTGAGACAGTATTAATAACAGACAAGTGTTTTCTGATCTAAACTCATTTTCTCCTCTGTGGTGTCGATGGTTCACGCATAATTATCCGCCCCATCGACCTGTGAGACCCAGTCAGACGCAATCTTAACATCCCCAAAATTGGAAAAAAGATCTGCCGCCTCTCTCTCTATCTCTCTCTCTCTCTTTCTCTCGCTCTGTCTCTCTCACTCTCTCTTGGCACAGACAGTGTCCTGCTCCCTCTCTGAGTCTCTCTCTCTCTCTCTCTCTCTCTCTCTCTCTCTCTGTCTCTCTCACTCTCTCTTGGCACCCTCTCTCTCTCTCTCTCTCTCTCTCTCTCTCTCTCTCTCTTGTCTCTCACTCTCTCTCTCTCTCTCTCTCTCTCTCTCTCTCTCTGAGTTTCGCCCCAGAACAGACGCAGCTCATCAGATCCACTATGTATGGTGAGATAAAGACTGAGAGCACTAGTCAGGTGAAACTGATTACTACTAGGTATGTTTTAGGGATGAGTCAGAAAACAACAGTCTTACCGCATACAGAGATTAACAGGGTTGGGTAAGTTATTTTCTGAATGTAATTCGTTACAGTTACTAGTCACCTGTCCAAAATTGTAATCAGTAACATAACTTTTGGATTACCCAAACTCAGTCATGTAATTTGATCACTTTCCCCTTAAGGGGCGTTAGAAGAAGACAAAAAAGGATCCATCAAATGCTTTTGGTGTCATCATAGTGATCTCTGACTGGTGGTCATCATAGTGATCTCTGACTGGTGGTCATCATAGTGATCTCTGACTGGTGGTCATCATAGTGATCTCTGACTGGTGGTCATCATAGTGATCTCTGGCTGGTGGTCATCGTAGTGATCTCTGACTGGTGGTCATCGTAGTGATCTCTGGCTGGTGGTCATCGTAGTGATCTCTGGCTGGTGGTCATCGTAGTGATCTCTGACTGGTGGTCATCATAGTGATCTCTGGCTGGTGGTCATCGTAGTGATCTCTGACTGGTGGTCATCGTAGTGATCTCTGGCTGGTGGTCATCGTAGTGATCTCTGGCTGGTGGTCATCGTAGTGATCTCTGACTGGTGGTCATCGTAGTGATCTCTGACTGGTGGTCATCGTAGTGATCTCTGACTGGTGGTCATCGTAGTGATCTCTGACTGGTGGTCATCGTAGTGATCTCTGACTGGTGGTCATCGTAGTGATCTCTGGCTGGTGGTCATCGTAGTGATCTCTGACTGGTGGTCATCGTAGTGATCTCTGACTGGTGGTCATCGTAGTGATCTCTGACTGGTGGTCATCGTAGTGATCTCTGACTGGTGGTCATCGTAGTGATCTCTGACTGGTGGTCATCGTAGTGATCTCTGACTGGTGGTCAAACTCGCTCAGGTAGAACAAACTTAAACTTCAGCCTTTTTTCAATGCTGAATTGAATGTCTGAGAAAGCAGAAAGGTGTTATAATGTACTGTTTTGGTTGCAAACATCCTTTCTGAATTTAAAAGTAATTCAAGAAGTAATCATCTAGTTTTTCACAAGTATCTGAAATCTGATTACAATATTTTAGCTGTTAACGTAAATGATTACACATACCGTGTTTTGGTAATCGGATTACATGTAACTGATCAAATGTAATCAGTTACTCCCCAACCCTTTTGATTAAATAGGGGTCATGAGACTCAGGTTAAGTAAAACACATCAGATTTAGTGTTGTGTGTTTACAGGGAACACCAGATTTAGTGCTGTGTGTTTACAGGGAACACCAGATTTAGTGTTGTGTGTTTACAGGGAACACCAGATTTAGTGTTGTGTGTTTACAGGGAACACCAGATTTAGTGCTGTGTGTTTACAGGGAACACCAGATTTTGTGCTGTGTGTTTACAGGGAACACGTCAGATATAGTGTTGTGTGTATACAGGGAAGAGAGGGCAGAGTGATTATACAGTGCATTCGGAAAGTATTCAGAGCCCTTGACTTTTTCCGCATTTTGTTACGTTATTCTAAAATTGACTAAATTATTTTTTCCCCTCATCAATCTACACACAATACCCCATAATGACAAAACGAAAACAGGATTTTAGACGTTTTTGCAAATGTATTACAAATAAACAGGTGCATCCAACTTGATTGGAGTCCACCTGTGGTAAATTCAATTGATTGGACATGATTTGGAAAGGCACACACCTGTCTATATAAGGTCCCACAGTTGACAGTGCATGTCATAGCAAAAGCCAAGCCACGAGGTCGAAGCAATTGTCCGTAGAGCTCCGAGACAGGATTATGTCGAGGCACAGATCTGGGGAAGGGTACCAACATTGTTTTACAGCATGCATTGAAGGTCCCCAAGAACACAGTGGCCTCCATCATTCTTAAATGGAAGAAGTTTGGAACCACCAAGACTCTTCCTAGAGCTGGCCGCCCGGCCAAACTGAGCACTCGGGGGGGAAGGGCCTTGGTCAGGGAGGTGACCAAGAACCTGATGGTCACTCTGACAGAGCTCCAGGGTTCCTCTCTGGAGATGGGATAACCTTCCAGAAGGACAACCCTCTCTGCCGCACTCCACCAATCAGGCCTTTATGGTAGAGTGGCCAGACGGAAGCCACTCCTCAGTAAAAGGCACATGACAGCACGCTTGGAGTTTGCCAAAAGGCACCTAAAGACTCTCAGACCATGAGAAACAAGATTCTCTGGTCTGATGAAATCAAGATTGAACTCTTTGGCCTGAATGCCAAGCGTCACGTCTGGAGGAAACCTAGCACCATCCCTATGATGAAGCATGGTGGTGGCAGCATCATGCTGTGGGGATGTTTTTTAGTGGCAGGGATTGGGGGACTAGTCAGGATCGAGGGAGCAAAGTACAGAGAGATCCTTGATGAAAACCTGCTCCAGAGCGCTCAGGACCTCAGACTGGGTCGAAGGTTCACCTTCCAACAGGACAACGACCCTAAGCACACAGCCAAGACAACATAGGAGTGGCTTGGGGACAAGTCTCTGAATGTCCTTGAGTGGCCCAGCCAGAGCCCGGACTTGAACCCGATCTAAAGTCTCTGGAGAGACCTGAAAATAGCTGTGCGGCGACACTCCCCATCCAACCTGACAGAGCTTGAGAGGATCTGCAGAGAAGAATGGAGAAACTCCCCAAATATAGGTGTGCCAAACTTGCATCGTCATACCCAAGAAGACTCAAGGCTGTAATCGCTGCCAAAGGTGCTTCAACAAAGTACTGTTTTTGCTTTGTCATTATGGGGTATCGTGTGTAGATTGATGATGGGGAAAATTTAATCAATTTAATCAATTTTAGAATAACGCCGTAACGTAACAAAATGTGGAAAAATCAAGGGGTTTAATACTTTCCAAATTCACTGTATCCAGATCGAATTCCACAATAGTTTTTGACAAATGGAGCAACAGGAGCACACATCCTAATCATTCTGATGCTTTCATTACCCCTCTGTCCCTCTCTCCTCCGAAACCATCCATCTACTCTCCCCTTAACTCCTCCAGAGAGAAATAGAGAAATAGAGAAATAGAAATAGAAATAGAAATAGAGAGAGAGAGAGAGAAAATAGAGAGGAGAGAGAGAGAGAGAGGGAGAGAGAGAGAGAGAGAGAGAGAGAGAGAGAGAGAGAGAGAGAGAGAGAGAGAGAGAGAGAGAGAGAGAGAGAGAGAGAGAGAGAGAGAGAGAGAGAGAGAGAGAGAGAGAGAGAGAGAGAGAGAGAGAGAGAGAGAGAGAGAGAGAGAGAGAGAGAGAGAGAGAGAGAGAGAGAGAGAGAGAGAGAGAGAGAGAGAGAGAGAGAGAGAGAGAGAGAGAGAGAGAGAGGTTTGGCTGTCAGCAACCTTCTAGAGAATCTTCTCTCCAAGTCTCTTCTTTCTCTCTTTCTCTGGATTGGTAAGTGTTCCAGAATAGAGAACTGGTATTGACTGGCCTGGACTCTGATCCCAAAGGTTGAGAGGAGTGTACCAACTGGGCACAGACGTCTGTTCAACGTCTAGTTTTGATTTACATTTGGTTGAGTTGTCAACTAATGTGAATTAAACATGAAATCAACAAAAAATGTCACCATGAAATTGCATTTAGGTTCAAATTTGTGTGAAAAAATGCCCTTACGTTGATGACTTCTTGCAAATCCAATCAGTTTTCCACGTTGATTCAACGTCATCACATAGATTTTGTGGGGTTGAATTGACGTGGAAACAATGTTTATTCAACCAGTTTTTGCCGAATAGTAGATAGGATAGACCTACCACCTCCATAGTTACAAATAAGGACTTGTGTCATGGGGTTTGATCTTTCCAGGGAGAAATAAAAGGACACAGAGGAAAACATAAACTCATTGGACGTTCCAGGGAGTACAAAGGAAATGAAGAAAAAATGGTGAAATAAGAAAAACACTAGTTTTTACCCTTCAGGGGGTTGGTGACATTTTGTCAGCGCTGTTTTTGCTCCATCTCTCCAGCATCAGGCAGCCACACAACAGAAACATTGTGTTTGTTGCATTGTCCAGAAGGAACCTGCAAGTAAGCATTTCGTTGGACAGTGTATACCATGTGTATCCTGTACATACAACAACAACAAAACTTGAAACTAGTCTCACAGTGGTTATCTGGAGTCACTTAGCTAAAGTCCCTGTTTACCTTAGGTCATTTTATACCGTTACACAGCAACCCCAATGATCTCAGCTATACTGGTGGAGATACACAGAGAGGAATCAACATGGAGAAATACAGCTGGAGTCACAGTGACTCATCCTCCTTTGTTTGTTATTGTGCCTGATGTGTATGTACAGGAAACCAACCCATGAATCATACAGCCAATATTCTCAACTGACAAGATGCTCAACCAGCAAGATGCTCAACAGGCAAGATGATCAACCATCAAGATGATCAACCATCAAGATGCTCAACCGGCAAGATGATCAACCATCAAGATGCTCAACTAGCAAGACGATCAACCATCAAGATGCTCAACCAGCAAGATGATCAACCATCAAGATGCTCAACCAGCAAGATAGTCAACCATCAAGATGATCAACTAACAAGATTCTTAACTGACAAGATGCTCAACCATCAAGATGCTCAACCAGCAAGATTCTCAACCAGCAAGATTCTCAACCAGCAAGATGATAAACTAAGACCGCACCAATAGAAACAGAAATCAAATCAAAGTTTATTGGTCACGTACACAGATTTGCAGATGTTATCGCAGGTGTAGCGAAATGCTTGTGTTTCAAGCTCAAACAGTGCAGTAATACAAAACAATACAAAACAATATGCACACAATCCAAAAAGTTAAAAGAAAGACATTAAGAAATATCAGAACGAGCAATATCAGAGTCCAGAATATATATATATATATATATATATATATATATATATATATATATGGTGTGCATAGACAGTATGGACAGTATGTTAATAGAAAAGGTGTGTTCAGCAGTAGTTATATAGGATGAGCCTTGACTAGAATACAGTATATACATATAAAGTGGGTAAAACAGTATGTAAACATTATTAAAGTGACCAGTGTTCAATGACTCTATGTATATAGGGCAGCAGTCTCTAAGGTGCAGGGTAGGGTACCGGGTGGTAGCCGGCTAATAACAGTGACTAAGTTCAGGGCAGGGTGCTGGGCAGAGGCCGACTAGTGGTGACTGTTTAACAGTCTGATGGCCTGGAGATAGAAGCTGTTTATCAATCTCTCGGTCCCAGCTTTGATGCACCTGTACTGTCTCCGCCTTCTAGAAGGTAGCGGGGTGAACAGGTCATGGCTTGGGTGGCTGAGGTCCTTGATGATCTTCTTAGCCTTCCTGTGACACTGGGTACTGTAGATGTCCTGGAGGTCAGGCAGTGTGCTCCTAATGATGCGTTGGGCTGACCGCACCACTCTCTGGAGAGCCCTGCGGTTGCGGGCGGTGCAGTTGCCTTACCAGGCGGTGATACAGTCTGACAGAATGCTCTTGATGGTGCATCTGTAGAAGTTTGTGAGGGTCTTAGGGGCCAAGAAAATAACTAGGCTACACTGCTTCAAAATAGCTCCAATAGAAATCCCTGATCTTGGATTCAAACCTCTCTGTCTGCCCTGTATTCATGCAGCACTGTATCTCTCTAAGGGAGACAGGCAGCGAGACAGGCAGCGAGACAGGCAGCGACACATACAGACCACTCCCATCTCCTCTCCTCTCATCTCAGGGTTGGGGTGCTCAGAGTGCCAGGTCATTTTAAACAGGAAGACATGGTGGCACTCTCTCTCTCTCTCCTTCTCTCCCTCTTGCGCTCTCTACCTCCGTCACTCTCTCTATCTCTCCTTCTCTGTCTGTCTCTCTCTCTCTCTCTCTCATGGCTCAGCGGCTGACCTATGAACAGAACCAATACCAGTAAGAAAGGTTGCTGTGTGATAGGAAACAATCTGCTATCACATAAATATTTTGATAGGGAGGGGTTATCTCCTTCAGTACCTCCCGTTTTGACGGAGCTTTTCTGCCTTAACAGTGGTGGCGGTGGCAGGCAGGTGGGATGTGATATGAATCTTAGAATGCCTGTAGGGGTGCAGTCAAAGCAGAGCAGAGAGCGGCGCACCAATTCAATTCCATGTGTGCTGCAATCTGAGGCCCCTCAGCCTTACTAAATCAATACACACTGCCCTGATGCTGATGCTGGGGATACTTTTCTCTCCTGTCTCAACCACACACTACTGACCAGAGCCCAAGGGCTCAATAGTAGTGGACTGTATATGGTATAGGGTGTCATTTGGGACGCACACCCTTGTCCCCGTATCGGTTTATTGGCCAAATACACATTAAAACTAAGCATAAAAGAACAGTGTTACTGTCTGTGACTGTACATCTGGCTTTAGATAGATTATATACGTCATTCGAAGGTTACAGTCACAGGGAGTCATTAATAAAGGAAACAGAGACAGGTTGGTGATTGGATGAATAAATTAGACTTAATTTGGGTTAAGCTGACTATTACACAGTAAGTTAAGCTGTACTGCATCTACCGTATCAATTTCCCCTCCAGTTAATTGAATGGCCAGTGGCAAGCCTATTTATATATAGGAGGTTGTGTGTGTGTGTGTTTGTGTGTGTAAGCAGCTCCAGGGAGACCACAAATAGCATCAGAGCAAAGCCCCTGATCAATCTCTTTCCTCCTACAGGGCCGGTGACATCATATTGATTTCTGATAGTTCTGTGACACACTCATCAATTGCCGGTCTTGAGAAAACTGCAGGCTGTGCCCTTTAAGTTACAATGACGGAAAGCCTAAACAACATGTATCTAGTATAGCCTCTGTTAGAAAGAGAGAGAGAGGGGGGGAGAGAGGGGGGGAGAGAGAGAGAGAGAGAGAGAGAGAGAGAGAGGGGGAGAGAGGGGAGAGGGGGAGAGAGAGAGAGAGAGAGAGAGAGAGAGAGAGAGAGGGAGAGGGGGGAGAGAGAGAGAGAGAGAGAGTGGGTGGGGAGAGGGGGGAGAGAGAGAGAGAGTGAGGGAGGGGGAGAGAGAGAGAGAGAGAGAGAGGGGGGGAGAGAGAGAGAGAGATGGAGAGGGGGAGAGAGAGAGAGAGAGAGAGAGAGAGAGAGAGAGAGGGGAGAGAGAGGGGGAGAGAGAGAGAGAGAGAGAGAGAGAGGGAGAGGGGGGGAGAGAGAGAGAGAGAGAGAGAGAGAGAGAGAGAGAGGGGGGGAGAGGGGGGAGAGAGAGAGAGAGAGAGGGGGGAGAGAGGGGGGAGAGAAAGAGAGAGAGAGAGAGGGGGGGAGAGAGAGAGAGAGAGAGAGAGAGAGAGGGGGGGAGAGAGAGAGAGAGAGAGAGAGAGAGAGAGAGAGAGAGGGGGGGAGGAGAGAGAGAGAGAGAGAGAGAGAGAGAGAGAGAGAGAGAGAGAGAGAGAGAGAGAGAGAGAGAGAGAGAGAGAGAGAGAGGGGGGAGTACAAAACTGGTCCAGTAGCACAGTTCACCAGACGTCAGACATCAGCAGTATGATAGATATCTCCAGATGGACTTGTTAACAGGCTATCATCGTTTGATTATCTGTTTATTTCCACTTCCCTGACCTCTAATGGAAATTGGCGACTGAATTAAGGTTGCAGTAACCTGCCTAGCCACTACAGTGCCTTCGGAACATATTCATACACTTGATTTATGAAATTGATTTATGAAATTGATTTTCAAAGACAGCCATTCATTGCTAGACAGCCATTTTTGCCATAGATTTTCAAGCTGATTTAAGTCAAAACTGTAACTAGGCCACTCAGGAACCTTCAATGTTGTCTTGGTAAGCAACTCCAGTGTATATTTGGCCTTGTGCTTTAGGTTTTCGTCCTGCTGAAAGGTTAATTTGTCTCCAAGCGTCTGTTGGAAAGCAGACTGAACAAGGATTTCCTCTAGGATTATGCCTGTGCTTAGCTCTATTCCGTTTCTTTTTATCCTAAAAAACTCCCTAGTCCTTGTCGATGAGAGATTGACTTCATCACTACTTGTATTTGTGAGAAGTATTGACATGTTGAATGCACCAAGCTGTCTGTTTAAACTACTAGCACACAGCTCAGACACCCATGCATACCCCACAAGACATGCCACCAGAGGTCTCTTCACAGTCCCCAAGTCCAGAACAGACTATGGGAGGCGCACAGTACTACTTAGAGCCATGACTACATGGAACTCTATTCCGCATTAAGTAACTCATGCAAGCAGTAAAATCAGATTAAAATCAAACATAAAAATACACCTTATGAAACACCTTATGGAACTTATGTGAAGAGAAACACACACACAGGCACAGACACACGTATACACACACACACATGATAACATACGCACTATACACACATGTTGTATGTGGTAGTAGAGTAGTGGCCTGAGGGCACCTACTAATGTGAAATTTGTTGTGAAATGTATTGTAATGTTTAAAAATGCTTGCTGCCTTGGCAACAGCTAATGGGGATCCATAATAAATACAAATACAAACTCTGTAACTGTTTTAAAGTAACCATTGGCCTCATGGTGAAATCCCTGAGCGGTTTCCTTCCTCTCCGGCAACTGAGTTAGGAAGGATGCCTGTATCTTTGTAGTGACTGGGTATATTGATACACCATCCAAAGTGTAATTAATAACTTCACCATGCTCAAAGGGATATTTAATGTCAGCTTTTTTTTTTTTTACCCATCTACCATCTAATAGGTGCCCTTCTTTGCAAGGCATTGGAAAACCTCCCTGGTCTTTGTGGTTGAATCTGTGTTTGGAATTCACTGCTCGACTGAGGGACCATACAGTTAATAGTATGTGTGGGGTACAGAGATGAGGTAATCATTCAAAAATCATGTTAAACACTAATATTGCACACAGAGTGAGTCCATGCAACTTATTATGTGACTTGTTAAGCACATTTTCACTCCTGAACGTATTTAGGCTTGCCATAACAAAGGGGTTGAATACTTATTGACTCAAGACATTTCAGCTTTTCCTTTTTCAAATATTTGTAAAAGTTTCTAAAAACATGATTCCACTTTGACATTTATGGGGTATTGTGTGTAAGCCAGGGACACAACATCTCAATTTAATCAATTTTAAATCCAGGCTGTAACACAACACAATGTGGAAAAAGTAAAGGGCTGTATAATTTCCGAAGGCGCTGTATGTGCTTTACAATGAAGCTGGACAAATAATAGCATATGGGAGCATTGTCCTTCTCAAACCCCACCCCAATCCATGCCACTGTAGTGCGGGCAGTTGGACGCAGTCGTCGTGGCACAATGATTAGGCTACTAATTCTGGGAAAGACTGGGCTCATAGGCTATGCATTGTTTTGTCCCCACATTTTTTTTTAGGGGGTAGTTCAGCTTTAATATTGCAGATAGATTGTAGCTTCAATCAATGTAATTGTCTGCATCATTTCCAATCCCCCATATATATTTTTTGTAAATATATATATATATATATATATATATATATATATATATATATATATATATATATATATACATAACATATATATATATATATATATATATATATATATATAGAGAGAGAGATATAGATAGATAGATAGATAGATAGATAGATAGATAGATAGATAGATAGATAGATAGATAGATAGATAGATAGATAGATAGATAGATAGATAGATAGATAGATAGATAGATATACACACACATATATATATATCTTTCAAAAATATATTTTCCTTTATTACTTTCCACTAACCCTACCACCCCTTCCCTAATTGGAGTAAACCAATGAACAACAACACTTAGGCTTCTACTTCCAGCTAATACATACTATATACATTTGGACAGACACAATCTATTTTTACAATAGTTCTATTTTGTTTGTTTTTAGTCCTGTCCTTCCTCTACCCTCAACCTCTCCCATCTATTTCTGATATCCATCCAATTTGATTTCTATTTGCCATATATTTTTAACTGTGCTGTTTCACAAAAGTTCTGAACCTATATATATTATACAGACACAGTATATGTTACATGTATTATCTTGTTGTGATTAGTCCCACCCTTCAGCTCCATTCAACACCTTTCATCTATCTCTTAACACCATCCATATTGGATTTATATTTGCCATATATTTTTCAACTGTGCTGTGATGCTTCTTCTATAGAGATTTCGCAGCAGGCAACGCAACAGCGCCACGCGCCTCGGGGTAACTTCTCACCCCATGCAAACAAACTCTCCAACCGTCGATATCAACTGTGGCACGCAACCGTTTTATTCACTGGCTGGGAAACATGGCGCAGCAAGCACTTGGGGAAACGGTTTGGGTCTAGCAGTCTCGCACCCATCCCCACCCTTTTAATATAATCTCAGAAAAATCTCACAGAGTGAAAAAACTTGATTAAAAGTTAGACATGAAATGTCCACATTACACCATGTTCAGAAACGGGGGTTTCCATAGCCTAGGGCTAGTCACTGTCTACCCCTCTCCTTGCGCATCAGATACGAAATATATTGAGGCCAATAACATCACTGATACCAATGTCCTTGGAAATCAGTTCCAACATTAGGCTAACGTCTATTAACTCTGCAACTAGGTGAATCGTATTGGCCGCTGGGTTCCCCAAAGCGCAACGGACCTATCTGTGAAAGATACAGAGCCAGTGGTTTCTGGAAGCTTACCTGCATGACACGGTGATCTCCACTTTGGTGGCCGGGACGCTTCCCGCAATGGGATCGAAGTCACACACTGCAGCCATGCTATCTAGCTTGTCCATAACGTCTCCCTCCATGCGCGCGGAAGAACCTGGCCAACTCCCCGGTTCACTCAGCCTGGCCGCGTGCGAGTCCCTTTCAAGTGTATCTCCACGCCCTCCTCCTAAGCACGGGTGCTCAGCGAGCGTTCCACTGAGAACAGAGGGATCAACCGTCAGTGGATGAATAGAGGAGAAGAGATGAAGAGTTCAGTCAAATCCGGTAAGTGCTCTCCATTGGGCAGAGAAGGAACCCTGTCCAGTGTGAGTATAGTGGAAACATGGATTAGCCTAACAAAATTAAATTGTCATTGATTTAAGGCGGTGGATCCGTAGTCCCAGCCAAGTCACCAGTGTGGGCTTCTCTCTTTGTCTTCAGGCAAAGAATGATATCTACTGGCAATGGAGCGTTTGGAAAGTAAATGCTCCGAAAAACAACCCCACCCCCTTTCTGAATTCTTTCACATGCTGGCTGCCTGCGACTGACTGACTGACTGTGGTTGACTGACTGACTGTCACTCAGTGCGGATCCACTCTATTGATTAACGGACATGGATCATTATCTCGCTCCAAATGATTTTCCTGGGCTATTAATAGCAACAGCTAACCACCGGACGTAAATGAATGGATATATCATCATCCAATTAGCATATATGTTAAAAAATTAAATTAGTAATTTTACTGTATAAACGTCACTTTCTATAGCCTACTTTGCGTTAAAATACTGCCAATTAGACTACCCAGGTGCTTTCTTTGACTAAATAGGTTTGTGTGAAATAATTTGCATTTTAAACGAAGATAACAAAGATAGGCTATGATCTATGTTTCTCCCTAAATATATTGCAGTGACATCCTATTTTCAACATGTCTATTAAAGTCTGACTATTGCTAAACATGTACATGGAAACTGATGCAATATATTGATTGAATGCGCTATTGAAGGTGCTGTGCATATTTTCTACTAAAGAAATATTCTTAATCATGGTAAATTGATTAGCCTACATCTGATGACAACATCTCCAAAGAATGAAGAACCAAATCAAAATCTAATCAAATCAAAATGTATTTGCCACATGCGCTGAATACAGCAGGTGTAGACATTACAGTGAAATGCTTACTGACAAGCCCTTAACCAACAATGCAGTTTTTTTTAAATAAAAAAGTAAAATAGAAAAATAGTGTTAAGTAAAAAAATTGAAGGAAATAACTAAAGAGCAGCAGTAAAATAAAATAACAGTAGGGAGTCTATATACAGGGTACCGGTGCAGAGTCAATGTGCGGGGGCACCGGCTAGTCGAGGTAATTGAGGTAATATGTACATGTGGGTAGAGTTAAAGTGACTATGCATGAATAATAAACAGAGTAGCAGCAGCGTAAGTAGTCCGGGTAGCCATGATTAGCTGTTCAGGAGTCTTATGGCTTGGGAGTAGAAGCTGTTGAGAAGCCTTTTGGACCTAGACTTGGCGCTCCGGTACCGCTTGCCGTGCGGTAGCAGAGAGAACAGTCTATGACTAGGGTGTCTGGAGTCTTTGACAATTTTGAGGTCCTTCCTCTGACACCGCCTGGTATAGAGGTCCTGGATGGCAGGAAGCTTGGCCCCAGTGATGTACTGGGCCGTACGCACTACCCTGTGTAGTGCCTTGCGGTCAGAAGCCGAGCAGTTGCCATACCAGGCGGTGATGCAACCAGTCAGGATGCTCTCGATGGTGCAGCTGTAGAACATTTTGAGGATCTGAGGACCCATGCCAAATCTTTTTAGTCTCCTGAGGGGGAATAGGCTTTGTCGTGCCCTCTTCACGACTGTCTTGGTGTGTTTGAACCATGATAGTTCGCTGGTGATGTGGACACCAAGGAACTTGAAGCTCTCAACCTGTTCCACTACAGCCCCGTCGATGAGAATGGGGGCGTGCTCAGTCCTCTTTTTTTTCCTGTAGTCCACAATCATTTCCTTTGTCTTGATCACGTTGAGGGAGAGGTTGTTATCCTGGCACCACACGGCCAGGTCTCTGACCTCCTCCCTATAGGCTGTCTCATCGTTGTCTGTGATCAGGCCTACCACTGTTGTGTCGTCGGCAAACTTAATGATGGTGTTGGAGTCGTGCCTGGCCATGCAGTCATGGGTGAACAGGGAGTACAGGAGGGGACTGAGCACGCACCCCTGAGGGGCCCCCGTGTTGAGGATCAGCGTGGCAGATGTGTTGTTACCTACCCTTACCACCTGGGGGCGGCCCGTCAGAAAGACCAGGATCCAGTTGCAGAGGGTGGTGTTTAGTCCCAGGATCCTTAGCTTAGTGATGAGCTTTGAGGGCACTATGGTGTAGAACGCTGAGCTGTAGTCAATGAATAGCATTCTCACGTAGGTGTTCCTCTTGTCCAGGTGGGAAAGGGCAGTGTGGAGTGCAATAGAGATTGCATCATCTGTGGATCTGTTGGGGCGAGCCATGACCAGCCTTTCAAAGCACTTCATGGCTACAGACGTGAGTGCTATGGGTCGGTAGTCATTTAGGCAGGTTATCTTAGTGTCCTTGGGCACAGGGACTATGGTGGTCTGCTTGAAACATGTTGGTATTACAGACTCAGTCAGGGACATGTTGAAAATATCAGTGAAGACACTTGCCAGTTGGTCAGCACATGCTTGGAGTACACGTCCTGATAATCCGTCTGGCCCTGCGGCCTTGTGAATGTTGACCTGCTTAAAAGTCTTACATCGGCTATGGAGAGCGTGATCACATGCATGCTTCAGTGTTGCTTGCCTCGAAGCGAGCATAGAAGTGATTTAGCTCGTCTGGTAGGCTTGTGTCACTGGGCAGCTCGTGGCTGTGCTTCCATTTGTAGTCTGTAATAGTTTTCAAGCCCTGCCACATCCGACGAGAATCAGAGCCGGTGTAGTACGATTCAATCTTGACTCAGTCCTGTATTGACTCTTTGCCTGTTTGATGGTTCGTCGGAGAGCATAGCGGGATTTCTTATAAGCGTCCGGGTTAGAGTCCCGCTCCTTGAAAGCGGCAGCTCTACCCTTTAGCTCAGTGCGGATGTTGCCTGTAATCCATGGCTTCTGTTTGGGGTATGTACGTACGGTCACTGTGGGGATGACGTCATCGATGCACTTATTGATGAAGCCAGTGACTGATGTGGTGTACTTCTCAATGCTATCTGAAGAATCCCGGAACATATTCCAGTCTGTGCTAGCAAAACAGTCCTGTAGCTTAGCATCTGCGTCATCTGACCACTTTTTTATTAACCGAGTCACTGGTGCTTCCTGCTTTAGTTTTTGCTTATAAGCAGGAATCAGGAGGATAGAGTTATGGTCAGATTTGCCAATTGGAGGGCAAGGGAGAGCTTTGTATGTGTCTCTGTGTGTGGAGTAAAGGTGGTCTAGAGTTTTTTTCCTCTGGTTGCACATTTAACATGCTGGTAGAAATTAGGTAGAACGGATTTAAGTTTCCCTGCATTAAAGTCCCCGGTCACTAGGAGTACTTCCTCTGGATGAGCATTTTCCTGTTTACTTATGGCCTTATACAGTGAGGGAAAAAAAGTATTTGATCCCCTGCTGATTTTGTAAGTTTTCCCACTGACAAAGAAATGATCAGTCTATAATGTTAATGGTAGGTTTATTTGAACAGTGAGAGACATAATAACAACAAACAAATCCAGAAAAACGCATGTCAAAAATGTTATAAATTGATTTGCATTTTAATGAGGGAAATAAGTATTTGACCCCCTCTCAATCAGAAAGATTTCTGGCTCCTAGGTGTCTTTTATACAGGTAACGAGCTGAGATTAGGAGCACACTCTTAAAGGGAGTGCTCCTAATCTCAGTTTGTTACCTGTATAAAAGACACCTGTCCACAGAAGCAATCAATCAATCAGATTCCAAACTCTCCACCATGGCCAAGACCAAAGAGCTCTCCAGGATGTCAGGGACAAGATTGTAGACCTACACAAGGCTGGAATGGGCTACAAGACCATCGCCAAGCAGCTTGGTGAGAAGGTGACAACAGTTGGTGCGATTATTCACCAATGGAAGAAACACAAAACAACTGTCAATCTCCCTCGGCCTGGGGCTCCATGCAAGATCTCACCTCGTGGAGTTGCAATGATCATGAGAACGTGAGGAATCAGCCCCGAATTACACGGGAGGATCTTGTCAATGATCTCAAAGCAGCTGGGACCATAGTCACCAAGAAAACAATTGGTAACACACTACGCCGTGAAGGACTGAAATCCTGCAGCGCCTGCAAGGTCCCCCTGCTCAATAAAGCACATATACAGGGCCGTCTGAAGTTTGCCAATGAACATCTGAATGATTCAGAGGAGAACTGGGTGAAAGTGTTGTGGTCAGATGAGACCAAAATCGAGCTCTTTGGCATCAACTCAACTCGCCGTGTTTGGAGGAGGAGGAATGCTGCTGTGGTAAACAAGACCGAGCTTTTTGCTGGTAATGCCGTAGTGAAAAGAAGATCCGCCGACACTGTACTTTGATTATAAAGGTTTATTATAACAAAGGTTCCAGCATCGGAATTTGACAGATTCTGCAGATATCTGTGAGACAGCACAGCCAATCAGTAATTTGCTATTCTCCCTATTCTATTGTTCAAAACATGGTTTTATATCCTTTATGACGTAATATGGTGTGATTCTAAAAAACCAATCCCTAGTCTTTTCTCCCTCACTCCCCATATCATCTTTCCATGAACATTAGTAATGCTTTCCAGATGTTTTGAGCAAAGTAGAGTAAAGATCATCTATTACACCATTTTGCCACATCAGCAAAATCTTAGGGCCAAGTTTCCTACTTTTTGCAACGGTCAGCGTTTCTAGACTGTTAAGATACTACATATTCCCCCCTTCGAGACTAATTAAGTCTCGAAAACAAAAAGAATAGGATTATGACAAATAACAATTTTTGTTCTTGAGTAACTTTAACAATAAACCAAAATTTATGGAGATTAAACACATGTTTATATAGACACATTTTTGTATGTAGTGTAAATACATTATTATAGAGTGTAAATAAATTGTTATGGAGTGTAAATGAATTGTCATGGAGTGTAAATAAATTGTCATGGAGTGTAAGAGCGAAAAACCTGTCTGGCAGCTTTCATTCCAAATATCCATCAGTCAGTCAAGACAGGAAAATTCTCTCACGGCCCCTCTGCCCTAGGCGACCACCTAAGTACTCCAGATCAATTCATACATCTTCATGAATACATTTTAAGCTATGATGCAATTGAATACATATGAAAACCCCAGCAAACAAAATACAATCAAAATGTCCACATTCAGGCTGGTCGACCCATCGGACCCTCCTGTGGATTCTCTCTGTCCTTGCCTAGACCCCATATCCCTAAACTTCAACGAAATAAACAAAAACATCTGAGGTCCCCACATGTACCCAACAACAGAAAACATAATTCTTCAAAAATTAATACAGAAAGAATATAACACTGGAATGTAGTCCACTACACTTCATCTCCTCCACAGTGTCGTCTTTCAATGCGACGTTGATGATGGAATCGGAACATTTCCACTCCTTCCTTGTTCCACTTCCTCCAGTCCATTCATATTGTCCATGTTTGAGTATTTGAGTCCCTCTACATATTCCCCCATATGCTTCTGGAAGAAAAGAAAATACCAAACAGTATCTTTTGCAAAACAACACATGCAAATTAAAACATCAATATCAGCAATAATATAAGAATTCCAAAAATGATATGAATTCCATTTCCCCCTTTGATTCATCACAATAATATAATCATCCCACAATCAGATATTCCAAATTTTCCTAGAGTTATTTCAACCCTAGTTTTCATAACATTTTAGTCTGACTTTTTCCAATTTTTTTCTTTCTCTAATTTTTTCAAAAACCATTTCACTGATTTATTCACAAAACTCTTTCCCATTTTCTTTTGAGTATATTAAATCGGGAAATTCCCACCTGCTGATGACTTCTTTACACAATAACTTTGCAACCGACTGAGCATCTTTTAGCTTAGTTGAACATCTTATGCACCACTTGGTATATGAATGTAACCAAGAATAACAATCAAACATTTTTCAGACAGATTATGCACCTACCTATGACATAGCCAATCTATTCAAGAAAATATGGTTCCCAAAAACTCTACTCCTTTGTGATCTTTATCCTAATCTCCCCTTTTACAACATAAGCTAACCCATAGCTTACTAAATCATCATGGTTTCTCCAAAACAATATGTGATTGCTACTCTAAGGATTTTTTTTCTATTGTCTTCAAAACACTTGCTTTCGAAAGTCCTTCAATTTCTGGTTCAATTCCTTGGATTGCTTCATCTTTCAATGGATACTGATTCTTCCAAGGAGGTCTAGCTCCTGGTCGAAGTTCAACTTTCACCGGTTGGGCTGATTTCACAAGTCCAATATCGGTACTGTGTTGAGACCACAAAAATTCTGGAACTTGTTGCAACATCTCCTCTTTCATAGGGTCTGAATCCATCTTCACACTGCAAATAGATTCGTGTGTTATCCGTACAGCTTGTGGCTCTCCTTGTCCTTGAGCCGAAATCATGATTTTCAGAAATCGCTGATTTTTACTCTTCCAAATCCTTCTCATAATTAGTTGATTTGACATAGTGAGATGTGTAACCTCTTCAGGCTGAACACAGATAAAAGCCTTTCTGCTATCCATCATCACTTCCCATAGTCCATTGTTTACTTTCACTTCCATTGTTGGATCTTTTTCTCTTCTTCTCTAATTGGTGCTATCAGCTGAAACTCCTCCTTTTCGGATCTTCTGGGCACCTCCAGAATTCTTGCTCCTTTCCTCTAAAGGATTCACCTGTCCTCCAGATGATCTTCACTTGCTCCTGTATCTTCCTCTGAAATTATTTCTTTCCAGACACTATCTATGGATATGAAACAACTTGTACCACTAGTTGTGGCTGGTACAGTTGCATTTGACCTTGTTCAGTTGAAACTGTAGCCGTGATTGTTGATTTGGTTCACACTGATTCTGCATAACCAATGCTTCTCTTCTCCTTCTTCTCCACCAGTTGTATTTGATTGAGTTTTCTGAGAGTTTCTTGGTCCTGTTCTTTCTGGTTGTGTTCCTTTTTCCGGTACAGATCCACTTGATGGGCTATATGATCTGTATAAACACCTTTTGTCATGCTCCCAAGTCCAACCACTTCTGCCAGTTTGCTCCTTACCGGTAAGGGCAGTCCCATCTGTAGTTTAGCTCTCAAGATTGACTGCTCAATTTGACTCACATCTGGATCATTTCCGGTAATATTTCTCCACACTTGATGAACTCTTGACACGTAGGCTCTCGGATTTTCTTGTTGTCCTAGTGGGTCAATCAGAATGTTGTCAGGATGCACATTGGTTGGAAACGTATCCTTCAGTGCTCTCCACAGCCGATTCCTGCTTGCAGCCAACAATTCAGGATCATTCACAGCAGTTCCCACGTATCTATGAAGTCCAGCTCTCTGAAAAATTTCTTCCATGCCTGGAATCCCAAGGAGATTAGCCAAAAGTCTCTTAATGTCTCCTATGGCAGACTGTGTTCCCACCGTAATTTCTTCCAACTTTGAAATCCAAGGATATGCTCCATCTTGAAGAGTAGGCAGCTTCTCAAGTATATCTGACATATCGGTGTTCTGCAAAGGCTTATATTCTAGGTTTTGTCCTTTTTCCCCATTGTAATGACTATGTTATGTGTTTCCCTCTTGTTTCCCTCCCCTTTTTTTTTTTTTTTTTTTTTTTAATTAATAAAAAAAATAATTAATCAATTAATCCAATCAATCAATTAACCAATTAAATCAATCAAAAATCAACCAATCAATCAATCAAAAAAATGAAATCAATCAATCAATCAATCAAAAAATGAAATCAATCAATCAATCAACTAATTCAATCAATAAATCAAATCAATCAATCAATCAACTAATTCAATCAATAAATCAAATCAATCAATCAATCAACTAACTCAATCAATAAATCAAATCAATCAATCAATCAACTAATTCTATCAATCAATCAAATCAATCCAATCAACTAATTAAACAAAATCAATCAATCAATTACTAATCAAATCAATCAATCAATTAATCCAATCAATCAACTAATCAATCAAATCAATCAATGAATTACTAATCAATCAATCAACTAATCAATCAATAAATCAATCAATCAACCAGTCAATCAATTAATTAACTAAATCAATCAATAAACTAACTAAACCAATCAAACAATCAATTAATCCAATCAATCAATCAATCAACTAATCAAATCAATATATCAATAAACTCATCAACTAATTCAATCAATCAATTCAGTCCATATATGAATTTGTTTGTGAATTTTATTTTACCAAATTATTGATTGGTGGCAGTCTTACCACATCCGATGAGGAAGAGTAAAGGAAAGTAGTCAACTCCAGAGCAATTCAAAAATAAAATACCTGTACCAGCAACACTACCCAATTGCTTAATAAGTACCTAATTACTTTAATTTTACAGAATAATGTTAATGCTGGATTTCCAAGACAACTCTAATCAAAACAAGTCATTGACAAAAACTCTAATGTGCAATTATCAATTACATTAATTCATCAGTCTGTTGCCAAGTTCCTGCGAAATGGTCACAACATGAAACATTCTATGTAAATACAATGTATCAATTATATCCTGTAAGGGAAAGTAGATTTGTGAATAATAACAGCACTGGCCTTGATTTGGACTGGGTTGCCGTCACTGGTGTTAGTTGATGTCAGCACCTCCCCTCTCTCTCTCTCTGTCTCCTCCTTCTCGTCTCTCGTATGACAGAAAGGCAAAAGAACAAAGAAGAGTTTAGTTTATACTTTTTTCCACATTCACGCTAAGAAATAAGCAAACAGCTTAACCCAGGAATATTATAAATAGCTCAATAACATTTTATTTTATTCATTTATTTTATTATTATTATTTTTAATCCGTTAATATATCTCTCATTCACCAACTCAACCGATTATCAACCAAACAGGTTTACAGTCAAGCAATAGTTAATGCAAGAGAACATTTCACTTGTGTGCAAAATTCCCCTCCCGTTTTTTTTTTTTTTTTTTTTTTTGTCTGCACTGAAAACGGACTCTCCCAATCAGTTCAGTGCAGGGGAGTGGCTGAACTCATAAATCCTCGCGTGCGCAGTTCAGTCACCAATGTGATTTCAGAGTGGAAGGAGCTATAGACTGTTGCTCCGTTCTCTTCTCCCATAGACAATAACACTTAAGACTTTAACAGAGCTCACAAACTGAACACATAGAACATACAGAACACAGAACACAAACCCACTACCAAGCTTGTTATCTTTCACTTATCTGCAGATTTATAGTTATGCTGTTATCAATTACAAAACATCTCTATACACTCTTAAAAAGTCCTCCCTGTAGGCTCATGATTAGTTAGTAAACTATAGAGACTCATAAGATCTTTAAACTTATAGTCCTTCCAGGGGGCTCATAGTTTATATAGTTTAAGAATTACAAACGTTCTCACAAACAGAGACTCATAAGATTTTTAACCTTAACTTCGTTGTAGGGGTTTTAACTTTTTACTCTAGGGGCTTAACTTTTGAAAACAAAAATACCTAACACATTTATTTACAAGAGACTAAAAGCTCAGGTCAAAGCCTTAGTCGACACACATCTGGAAGTAATCAGAGACGCAGCCCCCTTCTTTTTTTTTTTTTTTTCACACACAGACAGACACAGAGAAATTGGCTGTCGTTCTCTCACACACACACAGAGACATACAGGAGTAATTTATACAGAGCAAGCTTGCTTATCGCCGTTCCTATTTCTTTTATATACCTTTTGCTAAATTTCTGCTACCTTAAGTTGCCGACATTAAATGAGAGGTCACATTGGACATACAATCCGTCAACCATATTCCAAGAGGTAACATACAATTTAATATATGTCGTACAAACTCACTGTTCCCAGAACAGACCCGAGAGTCAATCTAACAACTCTCCCAGGATTTATGGCCCATCATATTGATCGCCTTGTGTTACAAGGGCTTCCTTAAATTAACGGCGCCCTAAAAGTATACTTATTTTATTCCTGGCCTTATTTCTTCATAATTTTCCTGGACACTCTCTCACACACTTTTTTTCCAAGCCAAAATATGTGTGCCCAGTGTCAATAATGTCTATAGACTCTCCCCCCTTTCTGCGTTGTTCTCAACGCAAACTAATTTAGAAAATTTAGAACGGAATTCCTATCACACAGCAAAAAGAACCAGCAAAATGCACGCATAAGTAATTTAACGGTACATCTTGAACGCACACACTCTGGACTCACAAAACGACCAACGCCCAATGATTTAGTGATAAAAACTCACCCTTAGTTGCCGGCTTCTTGAGAGGTAGTCGTTTTGTAGCCCAGGAATGGAATGCAAAGAAAAGACGTAACACGCCCCAAAAATAATAAAAATTAAAACTACCTCGTCGCCATTAAATGTGGTAAACAAGACCGAGCTTTTTGCTGGTAATGCCGTAGTGAAAAGAAGATCCGCCGACACTGTACTTTGATTATAAAGGTTTATTATAACAAAGGTTCCAGCATCGGAATTTGACAGATTCTGCAGATATCTGTGAGACAGCACAGCCAATCAGTAATTTGCTATTCTCCCTATTCTATTGTTCAAAACATGGTTTTATATCCTTTATGACGTAATATGGTGTGATTCTAAAAAACCAATCCCTAGTCTTTTCTCCCTCACTCCCCATATCATCTTTCCATGAACATTAGTAATGCTTTCCAGATGTTTTGAGCAAAGTAGAGTAAAGATCATCTATTACACCATTTTGCCACATCAGCAAAATCTTAGGGCCAAGTTTCCTACTTTTTGCAACGGTCAGCGTTTCTAGACTGTTAAGATACTACACTGCCTATGACCCCAAGAACACCATCCACACCGTCAAACATGGAGGTGGAAACATTATGCTTTGGGGGTGTTTTTCTGCTAAGGGGACAGGACAACTTCACCGCATAAAAGGAACGATGGACGGGGACATGTAACCTTAACTCTTGGGTGAGAACATCCTTCCCTCAGCCAGGGCATTGAAAATGGGTCGTGGATGGGTATTCCAGCATGACAATGACCCAAAACACACGGCAAAGGCAACAAAGGAGTTGCTCAAGAAGAAGCACATTAAGGTCCTGGAGTGGCCTAGCCAGTCTCCAGACCTTAATCCCATAGAAAATGTGTGGAGGGAGCTGAAGGTTCGAGTTGCCAAACGTCAGCCTCAAAACCTTAATGACTTGGAGAAGATCTGCAAAGAGGAGTGGGACAAAATCCCTCCTGAGATGTGTGCAAACCTGGTGGCCAACTACAAGAAACGTCTGACCTCTGTGATTACCAACAAGGGTTTTGCCACCAAGTATTAAGTCATGTTTTGCAGAGGGGTCAAATACTTATTTCCCTCATTAAAATGCAAATCAATTTATAACATTTTTTACATGCGTTTTTCTGGATTTTTTGTTGTTGTTATTCTGTCTCTCACTGTTCAAATAAACCTACCATTAAAATTATAGACTGATCATGTATTTGTCAGTGGGCAAACGTACAAAATCAGCAGGGGATCAAATACTTTTTTCCCCTCACTGTACAGAACACTGAGTGCAATCTAAATGCCAGCATCGGTTTGTGGTGGTAGATAGACAGCTACGAAAAATATAGATGAAAAGTCTCTTGGTAAAAAGTGTGGTCTACAGCTTATCATGAGATATTCTACCTCAGGCGAGCAAAACCTTGAGACTTCCTTAGTATTAGATTTTATGCACCAGCTGTTGTTTACAAATATACACAGACCGCCACCCCTTGTCTTACCGGAGTCAGCCGTTCTATCCTGCCGATGTAGCGTATATCCCGTCAGCTGTATGTTATCCATGTCGTCACTCAGCCACGACTCGGTGAAACAAAAGATATTACAGTTTTAATGTCCCGTTGGTAGGATAACCTTAATCTTAGGTCGTCCAATTTGTTTTCAAATGATTGAACATTGGCTAATAGGATTGATGGAAGAGGCAGTTTACTCGCTCGCCGTCGGATCCTTACAAGGCACCCCGACCTACGTCCACGATATCTCCGTCTCTTTTTCATGCAAATGACAGGGATTTGGGCCTTGTCGGGTGTCTGTAGGATATCCTTCACGTCTGACTCGTTCAAGAAAAAATATTTGTCCAATACGAGGTGAGTAATCACTGTCCTGATATCCAGAAGCTCTTTTGGTTATAAGAGACGGTGGCAGAAACATTATGTACAGAATAAATTACAAATAACGCGAAAAAACACACATAATAGTACAATCGATTAGAGGGCTGTAAAACGGCAGCCATCTTCTCCGGCGCCACTTTTTTCAGGGATATGACATATGCGCTTTCATTACGTCTCTCCTCTGAACAGTTCAAATACTGTTTGAAATCATTTCAAATACTCTGTCTGTGCATGATTGAGCTTGCCTGGCTTAATGGACCAATAGAATAGTTCCAAAATTGTAAACCCCGCCCACCTGGCACTCCAGGCAGGCTAGAGCAAAAACTCACAGTATTTGAAAGATTTCAAATAGTATTTGCACCCAGGTCTGCTGATAATGAACAAGGAGTTACTCTGAGCAGAACAAACAAACATATGGAGGAGTTGTTTAAGCTACAACTGCAGTCCACAACCCACTGAACAATCAACAAGCTCTCAGTCTCACTGCAGAATCAGATGTCCAAATCGTTGTCCATAAATGTTACATTTCAAAGGTTCAGTTTAGGCATTCATTTTGAATGGTTAAGTTAAGGGTTAACATTTGGGATGGGTTTAAAACAAAAACAACTCCATGGTTAAAGCAGCAATAAGTAACTTTTTGGTTATTTAAAGTTATTTTAAATATATTTCACAGCCGTTTAGATGGTACAATGATTCTCTACACTGCTTGTTTTGTCACATACATTTTAGTCATTTAGCAGACGCTCTTATCCAGAGCGACTTACAGTTAGTGAGTGCATACATTTTCATACTGGCCCCCCGTGGGAATCGAACCCACAACCCTGGCGTTGCAAGCGCCATGCTCTACCAACTGAGCTACAGGGGACTTAATTACATAAACTGTAATTAGGCAAACTATTAGAATGTTAGCAACCAGGAAATGGCAGAGTGATTTCTGCATATTGCACCTTTAAGTTCAGGCATAAATTCTGAATGGTTAAGTGAAGAGTTAAGGTTTGGGATAGGTTTAAACTTTTTTATTTTTTTTAATGAGCGCTTAGTACTGGAATTGAACACGCAACACCTGGAGCCGGAGCTCGCAGCTTACCCCCATCCGCCATCCATTTCCACAATGCCCTAGCAAAACCCAAGCCTACTTGATGGTAATAGCGCTCACTGTTGCCCCCCTAGTGGCCGGTTTTGGTGTAATCTCCTGACGTCCTGCTTACCTGGACGGACGTCTAATTTCTCAGTGGATCTTGAGCAACCTGGCTGCAACAAGCTCTCTCAGTCTCTTTGCTCTATGCTGTGCCTCTTTTATGTTCAGATGAATCAAGCAAAATGCCCAGTAGCTAGCCACGTACTGCATCTCAGTTAGTCCTCTGTTGCTCATGGAATGTAAGTGAATGTGTAAGTGTGTGTGTGTGTATGTGCACACACATTCCTGTCCTCCACTCTGAGGTCCACAGGCTCTTCATCAGGCCTCAGTGGGCGGGAGGCAGGGTAAGGCTGGTCAGCAGGGAGGACTGAGTGGTGGGCCTCGGCACTAAACACCATGTACAAGTACCACTTACTGTTTTACTGCTGGGACCAGGGCTATAATGCATGGTGAGGCCCAAGGCTTTCTGGACACTCACACAAACACACACACACACACACAGCCTTGGAGCCATAGTTCATCGTAACTCAGAGAGAGTAATTAGGCTGCTGGTTGGTTGTTTCTGAGTCCTCTGGAATAGAAACCTCCCTTGGTTCCCATTGTGTGCTATCTATCCCCGGCCAGCCCCCACAGCTGCTTCAGATAGCTAATAATTACAGGTTTTTGTTTAACTATCCATGTGGGTACCAGAAGTCCTCACAAGGACAGTAAAACAAGAAAAAATGTGTGTGTGTGTGTGAGCACACACTCCAGATTCTGACACGGCCCCATGCTGAAACAGTCTCTGGGTCTCTCTGACTGACTGTAGACTGACTGACTGTAGACTGACTGACTGTAGACTGAAAAGCTGACTGTAGACTGACTGACTGTAGACTGACTGTAGACTGACTGCCTGACTGACTGTAGACTGACTGACTGACTGTAGACTGACTGACTGTAGACTGACTGCCTGACTGACTGTAGACTGACTGACTGTAGACTGACTGACTGTAGACTGACTGGCTGACTGTAGACTGACTGACTGACTGAAGACTGAAAAGCTGACTGTAGACTGACTGACTGTAGACTGAAAGGCTGACTGTAGACTTAAAATCTGACTGTAGACTGGCTATAGACTGACTGTCTGACTGTAGACTGAAAGGCTGACTGTAGACTGAAGATCTGACTGTAGACTGGCTGACTATAGACTGACTGGCTGACTGTAGACTGACTTATTGACTGACTGGCTGACTGTAGACTGACTGCCTGACTGTAGACTGAAAAGCTGACTGTAGACTGACTGACTGACTGACTGTAGACTGAAAAGCTGACTGTAGACTGACTGACTGTAGACTGACTGCCTGACTGTAGACTGACTTATTGACTGACTGACTGACTGATTGGTTGGCTGTAGACTGACTGACTGACTGTAGACTGAAAGGCTGACTGTAGACTTAAAATCCGACTGTAGACTGGCTATAGACTGACTGTCTGACTGTAGACTGAAAGGCTGACTGTAGACTGACTGACTATAGACTGACTGGCTGACTGTAGACTGACTTATTGACTGACTGGCTGACTGTAGACTGACTGACTGTAGACTGACTGCCTGACTGTAGACTGAAAAGCTGACTGTAGACTGACTGACTGTAGACTGACTGCCTGACTGT
Source organism: Coregonus clupeaformis (assembly GCF_020615455.1). Lineage (NCBI taxonomy): Eukaryota > Metazoa > Chordata > Actinopteri > Salmoniformes > Salmonidae > Coregonus > Coregonus clupeaformis. Next base: position 49,612,506 of record NC_059215.1, on the reverse strand, counting down.
AGACTGAAAAGCTGACTGTAGACTGACTGACTGACTGTAGACTAAAAATCTGACTGTAGACTGGCTATAGACTGACTGTCTGACTGTAGACTGACTTATTGACTGACTGACTGACTGATTGGTTGGCTGTAGACTGAAAATCTGACTGTAGACTGGCTGACTATAGACTGACTGGCTGACTGTAGACTGACTTATTGACTGACTGACTGACTGATTGGTTGGCTGTAGACTGACTGACTGACTGTCTGGTTGACTGACTGACTGACTGTAGACTGATTGACTTTAGACTGACTGGCTGACTGTAGACTGACTAATTGATTGGCTGTAGACTGACTGGCTGGCTGTAGACTGACTGACTGACTTTAGACTGACTGATTGGCTGTGGCTGTAGACTGACTGATTGACTAACTGACTGACTGACTCATTGACAGGCTGGCTGACTGACTGATTGACTGACTGCCTGCCTAAGACACAGCAACCTGTCCAACAGCAGGCGTTTGCTCCCATGAAGATGGAGTCTGCAGTAGGGGAAACAGCGCCACTGTCCTCCCCACGGCCATTGTTATTGTTTTTTGTTGTTGAGTGGAGTGTCACGCATCAAGGTAAAATAAAGTTTTTCTGTTCTATCTCGCATGCAATGATGTCTGAAGGAAAAACAACTGTTTGCTGTTAGCAGTAACGTCTTTGTTGTTGTAATATCACAAACGGACATGGCAGTTTCACCACTAAGGATTCCAGCTTTAAGCTCAAATCCAAACAGTAAATCTACCTGTGACCCATGAATAGTGCAACGGTGCACACAGACAACTGAACTAATACACACAGACAACTGAACTAATACACACAGACAACTGAACTAATACACACAGACAACTGAACTAATACACACAGACAACTGAACTAATACACACAGACAACTGAACTAATACACACAGACAACTGAACTAATACACACAGACAACTGAACTAATACACACAGACAACTGAACTAATACACACAGACAACTGAACTAATACACACAGACAACTGAACTAATACACACAGACAACTGAACTAATACACACAGACAACTGAACTAATACACACAGACAACTGAACTAATACACACAGACAACTGAACTAATACAACTGAAGGCATAATTTTACAGCTCAATGGACAAAGCACAGCCACTGACTAAACCTGAAGAGTGGTCTATCATAGTAATGGGGACAAGAACATTCTGGAGTTGGCCCTTCTGCAACTTTTCTCTGAAAAAACAAAACAACTGGTAACAAATGTTATTTTTAATTTCATGAAATATCTCAGAGCCACTGTGCCGTGTGAACTTCTTAGTCTCTCTCTCTCTTTCTCACACCTCATATTCTCCTAATTCCCTAGCATAAAAGACCAAGACACTGCTGTAACAGTTAGTCTGAGTCTCTATATCTCTGGGGTGCAGAGGAGACAGAGGGCTTCAAATCCCTCCAGCACAGTGCTGCAGTCTCACAGGTCTATTGTAAGTAGTGCAGGGCCTAGTCACACAGGTATATTGTAAGTAGTGCAGGGCCTAGTCACACAGGTCTATTGTAAGTAGTGCAGGGCCTAGTCACACAGGTCTATTGTTCTGTACTGTAACTGTGAATGGAACCCAAGCAGTCGGGGTCTATTGAAAAGCAGGACTTAACATTTCTTAAGAGAAAATTGAAAAAGTTTCTTGATAACTTTCTACTTATGTCAATACAGAAGAACGGACAGACAGGCCAACAGACAGGCCGACAGACAGGCCGACAGACAGTGAGAGAGACAGACAGAGAAGCCCTGCTGCAAGCTCAACAGACCTCAACCAATCATGCAGCTCAACCACCAGCAGCAGCAGTAGACAGTATAGACTAACACATTCATCTTACACATGACATCAGGAAACGACAGGCCATGACAAGACGGTCCACCACACTGACTGAGCAGCCGGCAGAAACACCAGGGAGTTTTAAGGCTGTGACCTCATCAGTGTCTGTCCGGAAATCTGGAGCTCTCTCTCTCTCTCTCTCTCTGTCTCTCTGTCTCTCTGTCTCTCTCTCTCTCTCTCTCTCTCTCTCTCTCTCTCTCTCTCTCTCTCTCTCTCTCTCTCTCTCTCTCTCTCTCTCTCTCTCTCTCTCTCTCTCTCTCTCTCTCTCTCTCTCTCTCTCTCTCTCTCTCTCTCTCTCTCTCTCTCTCTCTCTCTCTCTCTCTCTCTCTCTCTCTCTCTCTCTCTCTCTCTCTCTCTCTCTCTCTCTCTCTCTACACACATAGTGTGGGCCTCTAGTTCCATGAGAACTACAGCAGACTGACTTACCTTGTTGAGATCACTCCTGGACACAGGAGACAAAGGGCTGTGAGACAGGGGTTTAATTCTAGATACATAGAAAGTGGGATGTATACGGAGGGTGCGGGGCAACAGAAGGCGAACAGCAGAGGGGCTAAGGACCTTAGAGATGGGGAAAGGGCCGATAAACCGGGGGGAACGTTTGCGGGACTCCACCCGAAGGGGCAGATCCCAAGTAGAAAGCTATACCCTCTGTCCAAGACGGTAGCGGGGAGCAGGGGTCCGGTGGCGGTCCCCCTGTCGTCTATACCTGGAGGTGGTCTTGAGAAGAGCGGCCCGGGCTCTCTTCCAGGTATAGCGACAGCGACGGACAAACATCTGGGCAGAAGGTATGCTGACTTCTTCCTCTTGCTCCGGGAAGAGCGGGGGTTGATATCCCAGGGAACACTCAAAAGGCGAGAGACCAGTAGCAGAACAGGAAAGGGTGTTGCAGGAATATTCAACACACACGAGTTACTGGCTCCAGGTGGTGGGATTGGTGGAAATGACCAGAGGACAGGCTGGCCGACAACCCATTGAGGGTGCAGAACGCCTTCCTGAACCGGGATGAGAACTGAGGACCGCGATCTGAGACCATGTCGACCGGCAGTCCTGGATCCGGAAGACATGCTGCACCATGAGCTGGGCCGTCTCCTTAGCTGAGGGCAACTTAGGAAGGGGGAAAAAATGGGCGGCTTTGGAAAACCTATCCACCACCATAAGGATGGTGGTGTTGCCCTCTGACGGAGGGAGACCCATGACGAAGTCCAAGGATAAATGGGACCAGGGGCGATGAGGAACAGGGAGTGGTTGAAGGAGGCTAGCCGGAGCTTGCCGCAGAGTCTTGTTCTGCACACACACAGTGCAGGCAGCAACGAACGCGGAGACGTCAGGAACCATGGTGGGCCACCAAAAACGTTGTCGGACGAAAGCCAAGGTCCGACGGGAGCCAGAATGACAGGTGAGTCTTGAGGAATGTGCCCATTCCAGGACCGGAGCACGGGCAGTGTCCGGGACAAACATCCGGTTAGCCGCACCCCCCTTACAGACCCCCTCTCCCTCCTACGTTCCCGTAGCCGCCCATCGATCCGGGTGGTCAAGGCTATGAAGGAGTCGAGATCCATGGGCCGCTCCCGGGCTGCGAGCTCATCTTTAATCACCTCCAATAATCCGTGAACGAATGTGTTGAACAGGGCTTCCGGGTTCCAGGCACTCTCAGCCGCTGACATGTGAAAATCCACTGCGTAGTCTGCCACACTATGGGAGTCTTGACCTAGTTGTAGCAGCTTACGAGCAGCCTCTCTCCCGGACAATGGAGAATCGAACACTTTTCGTACCTCCGCCACGAACTCATCCAGACTGAGGCAAACGGTGGACTGTTGCTCCCACACCGCCATAGCCCAGGCGAGTGCCCTCCCAGACATCAGCGTTATCAAGTACGCTATCTTCGAGCGGTCCGATGGGAACGAAGAAGGCTGTAGCTCGAAGACGAGGGCGCACTGGGAGAGAAACGCTCGGCAGGTTCCAGAATCTCCAAAGTAGCGCTCCGGACACCGGGATAGGCTGGGAAGAAGCGTCACTGGTGGCGGGGTTGCTGAGAGTCTTGGGGGTTACTGTTGTGGCTTGCTGCCTAGTTGGGAATCCGCGGAATTGCTCCAGGAATGTATTGAAGGCATGGTCATGGCGTTCTGCCAGGATATGGAGTCCCTCCATGAGGCTTTGTAGTAACCCCTTGTGTCATCCAATGGTGGCTCCTTGGGATGAGACAGCGTTGCGGAGCTGGTCCGAGTCTGCTGGGTCAGTCATGGCCAGTTCGTACTATCACGGCTCAGACTAAAACCCAGATGCAGACACAGGAGGCGGATAGTACGAGTCTCAGAGTTTATTACAGTACAAGGGGCAGGCAATCGGTAGGACAGGCAGAAAGAACTGGGAAGACTAGAAAAAGCAAAAACGAGAGCACAGGAAACACGGGAACACGCTGGTAGGACTTGACAGGACAAGATGAACTGGCAACAGACAAACAGAAAAGCGCAGGTATAAATACACATGAGGTAATGGGAGACACCTGGTGAAACAGATCAATGTGTGACATGAACAGGCATAACATTACAACTGAACAGGCATAACATTACAAATGAACAGGCATAATATTACAAATGAACAGGCATAACATTACAAATGAACAGGCATAACATTACAAATGAACAGGCATAACATTACAAATGAACAGGCATAACATTACAAATGAACAGGCATAACATTACAAATGAACAGGCATAACATTACAAACATTATAACATCCAGTAGCAGTTATACTAGCTCTACCTCTCATGCTGAAAAAGAAAACCAGGGCGTTAAAGAAAACCCCATCATGCATAACCATAATCACAAACGTCCATCATCTCAAATAAAAGTTATGATTTTCATATGCTTTTTCAGTAGAGAATAAAACCTGTGTTTTTATACAGCATCACGGCACAATTCACAGTTTAACAAAATAAAAAACAATACTGGGAGGCATTTCTAATTTCATGTGACAGAGTTGGTGGCTAGACAGATGTGACATCACAGAGGGTGCGTCCCAAATGACACCCTATTCTCTCTATAGTGCACTACTTTTGACCAGAGCCCTATGGGACTCAGCTGGACTCAGCTGTGGGGTAGAATGGATGTGATAGACGTTTGATTGGTTCTAGAATGACAGCCGCTTTCCCTCCGAGTTCTAAAGATTCTGAAGGTTCAGCCCCAGCGACCATTAGCCAATAGCCGCTCACTGTACAGACAGGTGGCAAACACAGGGGCTTTCAACTTCACTTCACCAGAGCTGCAGCCTTCACAGCCAGTTCCCAGTTTGCTTCCTACCCTTTCCTCCTGGCCCAACCCATTCAATGTTTGTAGATCTGAGGGTCCAGATAAGTATGGATGAGTAATGTAGTGGTGCCACTTTATCCACACACATTAAAGAATCAGAGCAAACTTGTCACTGTTCTCTCTGTGCATACTGTATATCCAGGAAGCTGAAAACCTAGACGTAATGAGTAGTCATCCACTAGGTCTGGGAAACGGCTAAAGAGTAGTATTCAACTAGGTCATTTACAAGCAGTCTGTGTAACACTTTATTTGGATAGTCCATCTGTAGAGGCTCTACAGACTGTCAGTAACATTTCAACTAACTATCTACTAACCCTAGCCCTAACTCTAACCCTTATCTTAACCCTAACCTTAACCCTTACCCTAGCCTTAAACCTAACCTTAACCCTTACCCTAGCCTTAACCCTAACCTTAACCCTTACCCTAGCCTTAAACCTAACATTAACCCTTACCCTAACCCTTATTCTAAACCTTAACCCTAACCATAATCTCAACAAGAAGTTGCTTATCAATAGATAGTTTGTTGATAGTACGACCATCTGTAGAGCATCTCTACAGATGGACTATCCAGACTACCCAAATAAAGTGTGACCGCAGTCAGTAGTACAATGTAATCCCTCCACCTGTATAGGATAACGTGTGAGTTTGACAGAGTGGACATGTAGGTGATCAGTCTTAACACTGCACCATGCAAGCAAGCAAGTAGGCTCAATCAAGTGCAGCTCAAAATATATGAAAGAAAACAAACCCTTTTTGAACGCAGGTCTGATCAGGCTGTGAGTAGAGGTCATTAGGAGCCTTTTCTCTCTTCTTATCCACTGTCTGTCTAGTTGTTATGAAGAGGAACTCATTGAATATGTATATGATGAGAGAGAGAGAGAGAGAGAGGGCGACAGAGAGAGGGAGAGGGAGAGAGAGACAGAGAGAGAGAGAGAGAGAGAGAGAGAGAGAGAGAGAGAGAAAAACAAACAAAAAAACAGAGCAAACTAGAATGCTATTTGGCCCTAAACAGAGAGTACACAGTGGCAGAATACCTGACCACTGTGACTGACCCAAATTTAAGGAAAGCTTTGACTATGTACAGACTCAGTGAGCATAGCCTTGCTATTGAGAAAGGCCGCCGTAGGCAGACCTGGCTCTCAAGAGAAGACAGGCTATGTGCACACTGCCCACAAAATGAGGTGGAAACTGAGCTGCACTTCCTAACCTCCTGCCAAATGTATGACCATATTAGAGACACATATTTCCCTCAGATTACAGCGATCCACAAAGAATTCGAAAACAAACCCAATTTTGATAAACTCCCTTATCTACTGGGTGAAAAACCACAGTGTGCCATCACAGCTGCAAGATTTGTGACCTGTTGCCACAAGAAAATGGCAACCAGTGAAGAACAAACACCATTGTAAATACAACCCATATTTATGTTTATTTATTTTCCCATTCGTACTTTAACTATTTGCACATTGTTACAACACTGTATATATACATAATATGACATTTGAAATGTCTTTATTCTTTTGAAACTTCTGAGTGTAATGTTTACTGTTAATATTGATTGTTCATTTCACTTTTGTTTACTATCTACTTCACTTGCTTTGGCAATGTTAACACACGTTTCCCATGCCAATAAAGCCCTTAAATTGAAATTGAATTGAGAGAGAGAGAGAGAGAGAGACAGAGAGAGAGAGAGAGAGAGAGAGAGAGAGAGAGAGACATACAGAGAGAGAGAGAGAGAGAGACATACAGAGAGAGAGAGAGAGAGAGACATACAGAGAGAGAGAGAGAGAGAGAGAGAGAGAGAGAGAGAGAGAGAGAGAGAGAGAGAGAGAGAGAGAGAGAGAGAGAGAGAGAGAGAGAGAGAGAGAGAGAGCACAGGGATGACATGATCTGGGTCAGGTTGATGGAAAATGGTGAGCCCTCCTTTTTAAGGGAAGCAGGGTGTGTGTGTGTGTGTACTGTATGTGTGTGCGCATGTACATGCATTTGTGTGTGTGTGTCACAAGCCCTCTCTATTCAGAGACATCCTCATGAGAAGAAGCACTGATGATTGGAGAACAGAGCCCCCAGCAAACGAAAATTGGTTATTTGAAGGTTCCCAGAATATTCGTTAGCAAATGTTCTCATAACACAAAAACTGACCAGTTGTGGATGTTGCAAGAAGGTTCCTAGAACATATTTAATCTGTTCTTTAAAGGTTCCAAGAATGTTTCATTATGTTGTCGGAACAGTCTGGTGAGAACAATGAGCAAATGTTCTCATAACACAAAAACTGACCAGTTGTGGATGTTGCAAGAAGGTTCCTAGAACATATTTAATCTGTTCTTTAAAGGTTCCAAGAATGTTTCATTATGTTGTCGGAGCAGTCTGGTGAGAACAATGTGGGGACATCACAAAATATATGTTCCCAAAACACAAAAACTGTCCAGTTGTGCGGATGATTCTACAATGTTTATTTTAGGGTGCAAAAAACGTTCACCTGATCTTACAAGAGTGTTTCCAGAACACATTTAATCTGTTCTTTAAAAGGTTCCCAGAATGTTTATTTAGTTTGTGGGATCATTGTGGGGATATGACAAGAGATAGGTTCCAAAAACACTAAAACTGTCCAGTTGTGCTGATATTCAGATAATGTTTGTATCAGGTGCACAAAACATTCCTTTGATGTTGCAAGAATGTTGACAGAACAGCTTTTCTGAGCTCTTTAAAAGGTTCCCAGAACATTTAATTAGATTGTGGGAACATTGTGGGTACATTACAAGAGATAGGTTCCCAAAAAAAAAAAATCATGTGATGACATTCATACAATGTTTAAGTTAGGTTGCACAGGACATCCCCTTAATGTTGTTAGAATGACATTTTTATGACGTTCACAGCATATTTGTTTTAGGGTTAACATAATATTCCATTGATATTCACACCATTCATTGTCTTTGATGTCCTCTGGACATTTCAAGAACATTTAGAAAATGTTATATTGAAGTTTTACCTAATATTACCACAACATTCTCAGCATGTAAATGTGTTGTTCCTTAAAGCAGATTGGAATACATCCCCATGAGGTTTTCTCTCCAGATTTAACGGCAATTTACATTTGAGGACTGGTAATACAGAGACATATGGCATTTTTTTCATCACGTGTTGAAAGGCTTATGAATCGTTATGCTGAAATTGAGAAAAGGTTCAAATAAATCTCATTTAGTTTGAAGGTTCTGAGTCTGTATTTAAGAAGCATATGAATACACAACAATACAATATATTTAAAGGAAGCTCTATTCAACTAAAATCCCCTTTCAAAAGCCTTTCAACACACATGATGAAGAAAGACAATGCTAAAATACAGTGTTACAAGCACACAGCATATGAAGAGGATGGGAACATTTTAATAACTCAGAAATTGTGTTCTGTGTCCTGATTGACCATATTTTCATGATCTGCACTCATAGTCTTGGGTACCTTGTAAATATGGGCCCAGCTACGCAGCATATAAAGAGGATGGGTGATGTGATGGTGAATGACCCAGTTACCAGTATTTCCCTGGGTTAGTTACAGTATGTCTAAGAACGCTAAAAAGGAAGCATGGAATTCCTGATTGACCATACTGCCATGGCTATATACTGAAAAAATACAATGAGAGAGAGAGAGAGAGAGAGCTTCATTGGTGGTGTAGAGGATAAAAGACCTGGCTGGGGAACTAAACACTGCAGGTTCAAACCGCAGATTGGATGACTGAATGCTGTGTCATATCAAATTAACATGCTGTGTGTCTCTATCACCTACAATACAATCCTCAAATGTGAATTTCCATTATAACTGGACTGAATCAGGATGTTTTCAAATTTGCGTGCTGAGAATGTTGTGGTAATATTAGCTAAATATAACATTTTCGAAATGTTCTGAGGACATCCTAGACAATGGAATGTTATGTTAAACCTGAAACAAATATGCTATGAACATCATAAAAGCGTACTTATTTCATTCTTACAACATTACGGGAATGTCCAGTGCAACCTAACTTAAACATTGTATGAAAATATTTTGTGTTTTGGGAACCTATCTCTTGTAATGTACCCACACTGTTCCACCAAACTAATTACATTTTCTGGGAACCGTTAAAGAACTCAGAAAGGATGTTTTGTCAACATTCTTGCAACATCAAAGGAATGTTTTGTGCACCCTGATACAAACATTATCTGAATGTCAGCACAACTGGACAGTTTTAGCATTTTGGGAACATATATCTTGTCATATCCCCACAATGATCCCACAAACTAAATAAACATTCTGGGAACCTTTTAAAGAACATATTAAATGTGTTCTGG